>NC_089017.1:53479675-53651614 GCF_963932015.1 Anas acuta | reverse complement strand
CACCTGGATGCATACAAGTCCACGGGGCCTGATGGGATTCCTCCCAGAGTGCTCAGAGAGCTATCTGATGTCATCGCGGGACTTCTCTCAATTATTTTTCAATGGTCTTGGGAATCTGGAGAGGTCCCAGTTGACCGGAAGCTGCAAACGTGGTCCCAGTTTTAAAGAAGGGCAAGAAAGAAGATCCCAGCAATTACAGGCTTGTCAGTCTCACTTCCATGTCTGTTAAAAATACAGAGAAGACTATTCTGGGAGTTACTGAAAAACACCCAAAGGACAGCACAGTCATTGGTCAGAGCCACCATGGCTTCACTAGGGGAAGGTCATATCTAACACACCTAATTTGCAGCTAGTTGACTGAAGGAAGCCAGTCAGTGTAATCATTCTAGATTAAAAAAAAATAAATAAAAATAAAAAAAATATTATGCTTGTATCAGTTAGATAAAAGCATCATAAATTAGGTGAAAAATTGGCTGATGGGTCAGGCCCTGAGGGTTCTTGTAAATGGGGTTACATTGGGCTGGCAACCTGTCACAAGTGGGTTTCCCCAAGGGCTCCGTTCTAGGACCAGTCCTCTTCAATATTTTCACAGATGATTTGGATGAAATACTTGAAAGTTTTTGAGCAAGTCCAAGGGCAATTCCAAATTGGATGGAATTGTTGACTCTCTCGAGAGGGGTGAGGCCTTGCAGATAGACCTGGACAAATCAGAGAGCTGGGCAATCACCCGCAATATGAAGTTTAACAAGAGCAAGTGCCGGATTCTGCACGTGGGGATGGGCAAGCCTGGTTATACGTACAGACTGGGGGACGAGATGCTGGAGAGCAGCCCCTCAGAAAAGGATCTGGGGGTTTTGGCTGACAGCAAGCTGAACATGAGCCAGCAGCACGTCCTGGCAGCCAAAAGGGCCAACTGCATCCTGGGGTGCATCAAGCGTGGCATTGCTAGCCAGTCACTTGGACAGGCTCCCCGGGAGATAAGTGGTCACGGCACTGAATCTACTAGGGTTCAAGAAGTGTTTGGACAGTGTTCTCAGACACATGGCATGATTTTTTAATTTTTTTGGGGTGGTCCTTTGGGGACCCTGGAGTTGGACCCAGTGATCCTTGTGAGACCCTTCCCACTCAGACCTTCTATGATTCTATGACTGTGATTGTTCAAACGGCCTGCTGCATCAGGGCCACCCAGAGCAGAGGACCCACATGCAGGTGGCTTTTGAAGATCTCCCAGGAGAGAGCAAACCGTGCAGGGCTCCGGCACCACTGAAGACAGCCTGTCTCTCTCTCTCTTGTGCAGCCTCCCTGCAGGTGGTTACAGACACTGACAGCCTCCTCCTGAGCCTCCCCTTCTCCAGGCTGAGCAGTCCCAGCTCTCTCAGCCCCTTCTCGCAGCAGAGCTGCTCCAGACTCTCCCGTGTCTCTTTAGCCCTCCACCGGACTCACTCCAGCACACCCAGGTCTGTCTTGGACTGGGGATCCCAGCACCGGTCCCAGCACTCCTGCTGTGGCCTCTCCAGAGCTGAGCAGAGCAGAGGATCACCTCCTGGGAGCTGCCAGCAACACAGTGCCCAATGCAGCCCAGGGTAGCATTTGCCTGCTCTGTGGCCAGGCCTCGTTGCTGGCTCATGGTCAATTGGTGTGTGGCAGGACTCCTGGGTCCTTTCCAGGCATGTGCCCCCAGCTTGTCCTGGTGCTGGGCTTGTTCCTGCCCAGCTGCAGCAATTGGCCCTTCCCCTCACTGAGCAGCTTGGGGTTTGCGCCTGGTCAGGGCACAGCTCCAGATGCCCAGTGAGGGCAGCAGCACCAAGCTGTGACTGCGCAGGAGGTACCTGGGTGCCACCGTGGCTAGGCCGCAGCAGCAGCAGTGCAGGCTGGCAGGAGACCAGAGCCCCAGCCGTGGGGTCAGAGGCTGCGGTGAGGAGGAGGCCAGGCTGGGGTGATGAGGCCAGGGCATGGGCTGGCCTGGAGCCCCCCAGTCTGGAAACACCTTCCCAGGAACGGCTGCGGAGACGCAGGCTGGAGCGGGGCAGCGGGTGCTGTCAGGGCAGCAATGCAACAGGGCAAAGAGTGGGCACGGCATCAGGAAAGGGAGGAGAAAGCAGGAGGGGTGGGGGATGGCAATGACCACTGTGCTGTTTGCAACACTGACACCTTTTCTGGGATTTTATTTGTACTCTGTGTGGTAGAATAGGACCCTGATGACCTTTGGGGCCGGTGTGTGTCCCAGCTGCTGTCCGGCCCTGGTCTTGGTGCATCCGCTACTGTTGCCGGCGGGGTGGCCTCTTCTTAGGTAGTGCGGAGGCCTGGGAGGAGTCGGTCTTCCTCTTAGGGGCTCTCCAGGGTCCCCCAGGAGGGCAGCCCCTGCTCCGCCTGGCGCTGGAGGGACCTGCTGCGGCCTCCTGTGGCTCCTCACGAGGTGGTGCCTGCTCCACTGGTTCTGCAGCAGGGGTGGAGTGAGGGTGGCTAGGACTCCCTCGACGGGCTTCTCGCGATGTGCTGGGCACCTCATCCCCACTGGAGCTGGCTGGATGGAGAGAGGGAGCTGGGACGGGTCCAGGAGCCACCCCTTCCAGGCCAGGTGGGCTGGCTTCTGGCACGGGGCTGGCCTCCCGATGCTCAGCCACAGGGGGCACATTGAGGCCCAGCAGTCGGTGAGCCTCCCTGCTGCACAGCTGCACGGCAACATCCAGGAGGTCACGCACAAATGTCGCCGCGTGCTGGTGGAGGTCGAGCTCCAGCAGCTGGACCAGGAGCTCTTCCTCCAGTGCGAACAGGCACAGGGTCTGCCTGACTGCGTACTCCAAGATGAGTGCCTCTGGATGCCTTCTCCTGAAGATGCGCCCCAGCTCCTGGCGCACCCAGTAGAGCAGCAGCTGGAGCAGAGCAGGGTGCCCCCGGAAAAGTTGGCTCCAGATATCCGTGGGGAGGCCACCCACCAGAGGCCTGGGTGCCTGGGCAGGGGGTCTGTCGGCGGATGCTGCCTCCGACGGGCTGATGACAAGCTCCTCGAACTTGTCACCAGCCTGCACCGAGTGCACAATTGATGTTACCCTCTGGTTGCAGAGGGGGCACTTGGGCTTGCTGCCAGCCCGCTGCTGGATGCGTGGGAAGCAGAACTGGTGGAAGCATGGGAGAGTGTAAGCGGCGCTGCCCCAGGTGTCCAGGCATATGGGGCAGCGGGTGTCCAACGCTGCGGCCATGCTCGCCACCAGCTGCAGTGGGCTGGGGGGAGCGGCAGGTGACGATGCGCTCCCTCACACCGATGCTGCAGCAGTGAGTGTCGCTCTGGAAGAGGAAGAGAGGGGCCACTGCCATTCTCTGGCCTGGGGAGGGTCCCTCGAGGAGGAACCCCCGCTGCCAGCTGCCAGCACGACGTGTCATTGCACAGCCCACCTTTGCTGCTGCACGTGCGCCTCCTGGATGTCCCAGCTGCCGGGTCCAAGCAGGGCTGGGAGAAAAGCAGAGGTGGCTCTGGGGACGTAAGCCTCTGAGAGCTGCACAAAGCAGCTCTGAGAGCACGACCCAGCACCGAGGCTTGCCAAATTCCACACTCCAATCCTCCCACAGATGCTCAGCTGGAGGGGAGGCACAAACTGCTGGGCTGGGCTGCCGTGCCCGGATTTAAGCGGTGAGGGCCACGTAGTCACAAAGCGTCACCTGGAGACATTCCGGAGCACCAGGGGGATGTCACTGACAGTTGCCGGGCACTGGAGCCTTCTCTTCTGCAGGCTAAACATCCCCAACTCCCTCAGCCTGTCTTCATAGGAGAGCTTCTCCAGCCCTCTGACCATGCTTGTGGCCTCCTCTGGACTCTCTCCAACAGGTCCAAGTCCTTCTGGTTCTGGGGGCCTCAGAGCTGAGTGCAGGACTCCAGGTGGGGTCTCACGAGGGCAGAGCAGAGGTGGACAATCACCTCCCTCACCTTGCTGGCCATGCTGCTTTTGGTCCAGCCCAGGATATGGTTGGCTTTCTGGGCTGCAAGTGCACATTGCTGGCTTATTTGGAGCTTCTCGTCAACCAACATCCCCAGATTCTTCTCCTCTGGGCTGCTCTCAATCCATTTTCTGCCCAGACTTTATTTGTGGTTTGGATTCCCCTGGCCCAGATGAACAACCTTGCACTTGACCTTGTTGAACCTTATGAAGTTTTCACAGTGCCGTCTCTCAGGCCAGACCAGGTCCCTCTGGATGGCATCCCTTCCCTCCCATGTATCAGCCTCACCACACAGCATGGTGTCATCGGCAAACTTGCTCAGGGTGCACTTGATCTCACTGTCCATGTCACCAACAGAGACTTAAACAGTGTTGGTCCCAATCCCGAGCCCTGAGGAACACCACTCGTTGCTGATTTCCACCAGGACATGCTGCCCACCACTTTTGGCATGATTTGACCTTTGGAGACCTGGAGCTTCGGCACACAGAAACTCCTCTCCCTTTCCCAGATCAGAAAGTAGGTCACCAAATAAGAGCATGAGAGATCAACGGGTTTTCTTTCATGTTGGTGGCTGTGCACAGAGCCATGGGGAGGAAATGAAATGCCACTGTTCTGTTTTTCATCCAGGACAGATGAAATGCAGAAGGAAAAATACAGCAGGTCAATTATTTGCTCATATTCAAATGCTTCCTGGTCACCATGAACTTCATGGTTTAGACAGTCTCCTGGCAGGATGCAGCTTAATGCTGTCAAAGGGAAAAGAGGAAAGAAGAAGGCGATGAAGAATGGTGGGCACAGACTTTGCTGCAGGGGGCTGGCACACGTGGCTGACCATACTGGAGGGCAGGTCATCTCATCCAGTGCACAGCCCCTTCCACCTTGTATGCTGGGCCTGGATAAAAGGTCACTGCTGAGGAGCACGCACCCACATCTGGTTCAGGAGAAATATCCGGGGAAGACAGTGACCCTGACTTCAGTGTGTGGGCACAGGTGTTAGACACATTGGGCCAGTTACCATTTTTATCATTTATTTTGGTTTTCTTTGCAGAAGCACAGGTTGTAGACATGTGAGAATCACCTTTCCAGAAGACAATTGGAAGAGCTGAAGGTACTGGACTCTGGGGTGGGCAGGGGGTACACTACAATGTAGCTACTTACAATAGAATCACAGAATGGTTTGGGTTGGAATGGACTTGAACTAACTATCCCTTGGGTTGAGGGATGAACTAACCCTACGATAGCTGTAATGCTGGGCCATGCTCATCAATCCCAAATGAAGCCCCAGGTTGTGCAGTTTAGACCTACATTTTTACTAACACTTTTCCCTGCTAGCCATAACTAAGTGGGCTTTTCTTCACCAGAGTGGTAGGGATAGGTTGCTGCACTTACAGTCAAACCCTGAGATCTGAAATAATGGACTTAAGGCTGCAGACAAATAGGTTGCTCACTCACCAGTCCATTGCCAGATGTCAGAAATTACCAGCGAACGTGGTGGTGTGAGAAGCAGGTGACTCTTTTCAGTTAGGTGTCCTAGTTTCAGTTAGGATAGAGCTAATTTTCCTCCCAGTAGCTGGTATAGTTCTGTGTTTTGGATTTAGGATGGAAATAATTTTGATAACACACTGATATTTTAGTTGTTGCAGAGCAGTGCTTACCCTAAGCCACGGACTTTTCAGCTTCTCACGCTGTCCTGCCAAGGGGCAGGCTGGGGTGCAGCAGGAGTTGGGAGGGGACAGAATCAGGACAACTGACCCAGACTGGCCAAAGGGGTATTCCACACCATAGGACATCATGCTGAACAGTTAATACGGGGTGGCTGGCTGAGGTGGAGGGGACTGCTGCTTGGGGACAGGCTGGGCATCATTCAGCAGGTAACAAGCAATTGCACTGTGCATCACTTCTTTTGTACACACTATTATAAGTAGTGCTATCATCATTAGTGCCTGCAATCAACACCACTATAGCCTCAGTGACGGGCCCTGCAGCCACTCCAAACCCAGCAGCCACTCCAAGACCCATGACAGGCCCAGTGGCCAGTCCAACCTCTGTGACAGGCCCTGCAGCCACTTTAAAGCCTGTAAGGCACCCTGCAGCCATTCTAACCTCTGTGATGGGCCCTGCAGCCCACCTCTGCCTTCTGGCCCCAGCGGGACTTCCAGAGACTGCTCCTCTGCAAAGCATGCCCGCCCTGGAGCCTGTTGCCTTCTTTTGGCCAACCATAAAGTTGCCTTCTTTTGGCCAACCATAAAATCAGCCACTCCTGAGGGTGCTGTCTTGAAACTGTCACTAACTCTACACACCACCACATTCACCACCGATTTTTGATGTCCAGCAATGGACTAGTGAGCCCTAGCACTAGCCAGTATATGGATGTTGTGTGCCCACCATCCAACTGCACTTCATCTGTCGGTTGCCTTTTCACCAACTATGAAATCAGCCATTCCTGAGTATGCTGTCTTGAAACAGTGCTGTATTTTAATGTGGCCGGCACCTACACATCTGTTCGCTTACCCTCAACCCCCGCCCCCCAGGGGGATGTGGGAGAGAATCATAAAAAAGTGAAAGCTTGTATGTTGAGATAAAGTCAGTTTATTAGGACAGGAAAGAAAGGAAAAATATAAAAATGATGCTAAAGGTACTGCTAATAATGTGTACAAAACAAGCGATGCACAATGCAATTGCTCACCTGACTTTTTCATCCATTGTTTCATGTTGTATAGAGGGGCAGCTGACACTGGGACAGTTTGTGTCCCCGGCCCTGCCTTGGGGCCTGTCACATGAGTTGGGGTGGCTGCAGGGCCCATCACAGAGGTTAGAATGGCTGCAGGGTGCCTTACAGGCTTTAAAGTGGCTGCAGGGCCTGTCACAGAGGTTGGACTGGCCACTGGGCCTGTCATGGGTCTTGGAGTGGCTGCTGGGTTTGGAGTGGCTGCAGGGCCCGTCACTGAGGCTATAGTGGTGTTGATTGCAGGCACTAATGATGATAGCACTACTTATAATAGTGTGTACAAAAGAAGTGATGCACAGTGCAATTGCTTGTTACCTGCTGAATGATGCCCAGCCTGTCCCCAAGCAGCAGTCCCCTCCACCTCAGCCAGCCACCCCGTATTAACTGTTCAGCATGATGTCCTATGGTGTGGAATACCCCTTTGGCCAGTCTGGGTCAGTTGTCCTGATTCTGTCCCCTCCCAACTCCTGCTGCACCCCAGCCTGCCCCTTGGCAGGACAGCGTGAGAAGCTGAAAAGTCCGTGGCTTAGGGTAAGCACTGCTCTGCAACAACTAAAATATCAGTGTGTTATCAAAATTATTTCCATCCTAAATCCAAAACACAGAACTATACCAGCTACTGGGAGGAAAATTAGCTCTATCCTAACTGAAACTAGGACACCTAACTGAAAAGAGTCACCTGCTTCTCACACCACCACGTTCGCTGGTAATTTCTGACATCTGGCAATGGACTGGTGAGTGAGCAACCTATTTGTCTGCAGCCTTAAGTCCATTATTTCAGATCTCAGGGTTTGACTGTAAGTGCAGCAACCTATCCCTACCACTCTGGTGAAGAAAAGCCCACTTAGTTATGGCTAGCAGGGAAAAGTGTTAGTAAAAATGTAGGTCTAAACTGCACAACCTGGGGCTTCATTTGGGATTGATGAGCATGGCCCAGCATTACAGCTATCGTAGGGTTAGTTCATCCCTCAACCCAAGGGATAGTTAGTTCAAGTCCATTCCAACCCAAACCATTCTGTGATTCTATTGTAAGTAGCTACATTGTAGTGTACCCCCTGCCCACCCCAGAGTCCAGTACCTTCAGCTCTTCCAATTGTCTTCTGGAAAGGTGATTCTCACATGTCTACAACCTGTGCTTCTGCAAAGAAAACCAAAATAAATGATAAAAATGGTAACTGGCCCAATGTGTCTAACACCTGTGCCCACACACTGAAGTCAGGGTCACTGTCTTCCCCGGATATTTCTCCTGAACCAGATGTGGGTGCGTGCTCCTCAGCAGTGACCTTTTATCCAGGCCCAGCATACAAGGTGGAAGGGGCTGTGCACTGGATGAGATGACCTGCCCTCCAGTATGGTCAGCCACGTGTGCCAGCCCCCTGCAGCAAAGTCTGTGCCCACCATTCTTCATCGCCTTCTTCTTTCCTCTTTTCCCTTTGACAGCATTAAGCTGCATCCTGCCAGGAGACTGTCTAAACCATGAAGTTCATGGTGACCAGGAAGCATTTGAATATGAGCAAATAATTGACCTGCTGTATTTTTCCTTCTGCATTTCATCTGTCCTGGATGAAAAACAGAACAGTGGCATTTCATTTCCTCCCCATGGCTCTGTGCACAGCCACCAACATGAAAGAAAACCCGTTGATCTCTCATGCTCTTATTTGGTGACCTACTTTCTGATCTGGGAAAGGGAGAGGAGTTTCTGTGTGCCGAAGCTCCAGGTCTCCAAAGGTCAAATCATGCCAAAAGTGGTGGGCAGCATGTCCTGGTGGAAATCAGCAACGAGTGGTGTTCCTCAGGGCTCGGGATTGGGACCAACACTGTTTAAGTCTCTGTTGGTGACATGGACAGTGAGATCAAGTGCACCCTGAGCAAGTTTGCCGATGACACCATGCTGTGTGGTGAGGCTGATACATGGGAGGGAAGGGATGCCATCCAGAGGGACCTGGTCTGGCCTGAGAGACGGCACTGTGAAAACTTCATAAGGTTCAACAAGGTCAAGTGCAAGGTTGTTCATCTGGGCCAGGGGAATCCAAACCACAAATAAAGTCTGGGCAGAAAATGGATTGAGAGCAGCCCAGAGGAGAAGAATCTGGGGATGTTGGTTGACGAGAAGCTCCAAATAAGCCAGCAATGTGCACTTGCAGCCCAGAAAGCCAACCATATCCTGGGCTGGACCAAAAGCAGCATGGCCAGCAAGGTGAGGGAGGTGATTGTCCACCTCTGCTCTGCCCTCGTGAGACCCCACCTGGAGTCCTGCACTCAGCTCTGAGGCCCCCAGAACCAGAAGGACTTGGACCTGTTGGAGAGAGTCCAGAGGAGGCCACAAGCATGGTCAGAGGGCTGGAGAAGCTCTCCTATGAAGACAGGCTGAGGGAGTTGGGGATGTTTAGCCTGCAGAAGAGAAGGCTCCAGTGCCCGGCAACTGTCAGTGACATCCCCCTGGTGCTCCGGAATGTCTCCAGGTGACGCTTTGTGACTACGTGGCCCTCACCGCTTAAATCCGGGCACGGCAGCCCAGCCCAGCAGTTTGTGCCTCCCCTCCAGCTGAGCATCTGTGGGAGGATTGGAGTGTGGAATTTGGCAAGCCTCGGTGCTGGGTCGTGCTCTCAGAGCTGCTTTGTGCAGCTCTCAGAGGCTTACGTCCCCAGAGCCACCTCTGCTTTTCTCCCAGCCCTGCTTGGACCCGGCAGCTGGGACATCCAGGAGGCGCACGTGCAGCAGCAAAGGTGGGCTGTGCAATGACACGTCGTGCTGGCAGCTGGCAGCGGGGGTTCCTCCTCGAGGGACCCTCCCCAGGCCAGAGAATGGCAGTGGCCCCTCTCTTCCTCTTCCAGAGCGACACTCACTGCTGCAGCATCGGTGTGAGGGAGCGCATCGTCACCTGCCGCTCCCCCCAGCCCACTGCAGCTGGTGGCGAGCATGGCCGCAGCGTTGGACACCCGCTGCCCCATATGCCTGGACACCTGGGGCAGCGCCGCTTACACTCTCCCATGCTTCCACCAGTTCTGCTTCCCACGCATCCAGCAGCGGGCTGGCAGCAAGCCCAAGTGCCCCCTCTGCAACCAGAGGGTAACATCAATTGTGCACTCGGTGCAGGCTGATGACAAGTTCGAGGAGCTTGTCATCAGCCCGTCGGAGGCAGCATCCGCCGACAGACCCCCTGCCCAGGCACCCAGGCCTCTGGTGGGTGGCCTCCCCACGGATATCTGGAGCCAACTTTTCCGGGGGCACCCTGCTCTGCTCCAGCTGCTGCTCTACTGGGTGCGCCAGGAGCTGGGGCGCATCTTCAGGAGAAGGCATCCAGAGGCACTCATCTTGGAGTACGCAGTCAGGCAGACCCTGTGCCTGTTCGCACTGGAGGAAGAGCTCCTGGTCCAGCTGCTGGAGCTCGACCTCCACCAGCACGCGGCGACATTTGTGCGTGACCTCCTGGATGTTGCCGTGCAGCTGTGCAGCAGGGAGGCTCACCGACTGCTGGGCCTCAATGTGCCCCCTGTGGCTGAGCATCGGGAGGCCAGCCCCGTGCCAGAAGCCAGCCCACCTGGCCTGGAAGGGGTGGCTCCTGGACCCGTCCCAGCTCCCTCTCTCCATCCAGCCAGCTCCAGTGGGGATGAGGTGCCCAGCACATCGCGAGAAGCCCGTCGAGGGAGTCCTAGCCACCCTCACTCCACCCCTGCTGCAGAACCAGTGGAGCAGGCACCACCTCGTGAGGAGCCACAGGAGGCCGCAGCAGGTCCCTCCAGCGCCAGGCGGAGCAGGGGCTGCCCTCCTGGGGGACCCTGGAGAGCCCCTAAGAGGAAGACCGACTCCTCCCAGGCCTCCGCACTACCTAAGAAGAGGCCACCCCGCCGGCAACAGTAGCGGATGCACCAAGACCAGGGCCGGACAGCAGCTGGGACACACACCGGCCCCAAAGGTCATCAGGGTCCTATTCTACCACACAGAGTACAAATAAAATCCCAGAAAAGGTGTCAGTGTTGCAAACAGCACAGTGGTCATTGCCATCCCCCACCCCTCCTGCTTTCTCCTCCCTTTCCTGATGCCGTGCCCACTCTTTGCCCTGTTGCATTGCTGCCCTGACAGCACCCGCTGCCCCGCTCCAGCCTGCGTCTCCGCAGCCGTTCCTGGGAAGGTGTTTCCAGACTGGGGGGCTCCAGGCCAGCCCATGCCCTGGCCTCATCACCCCAGCCTGGCCTCCTCCTCACCGCAGCCTCTGACCCCATGGCTGGGGCTCTGGTCTCCTGCCAGCCTGCACTGCTGCTGCTGCGGCCTAGCCACGGTGGCACCCAGGTACCTCCTGCGCAGTCACAGCTTGGTGCTGCTGCCCTCACTGGGCATCTGGAGCTGTGCCCTGACCAGGCGCAAACCCCAAGCTGCTCAGTGAGGGGAAGGGCCAATTGCTGCAGCTGGGCAGGAACAAGCCCAGCACCAGGACAAGCTGGGGGCACATGCCTGGAAAGGACCCAGGAGTCCTGCCACACACCAATTGACCATGAGCCAGCAACGAGGCCTGGCCACAGAGCAGGCAAATGCTACCCTGGGCTGCATTGGGCACTGTGTTGCTGGCAGCTCCCAGGAGGTGATCCTCTGCTCTGCTCAGCTCTGGAGAGGCCACAGCAGGAGTGCTGGGACCGGTGCTGGGATCCCCAGTCCAAGACAGACCTGGGTGTGCTGGAGTGAGTCCGGTGGAGGGCTAAAGAGACACGGGAGAGTCTGGAGCAGCTCTGCTGCGAGAAGGGGCTGAGAGAGCTGGGACTGCTCAGCCTGGAGAAGGGGAGGCTCAGGAGGAGGCTGTCAGTGTCTGTAACCACCTGCAGGGAGGCTGCACAAGAGAGAGAGAGACAGGCTGTCTTCAGTGGTGCCGGAGCCCTGCACGGTTTGCTCTCTCCTGGGAGATCTTCAAAAGCCACCTGCATGTGGGTCCTCTGCTCTGGGTGGCCCTGATGCAGCAGGCCGTTTGAACAATCACAGTCATAGAATCATAGAAGGTCTGAGTGGGAAGGGTCTCACAAGGATCACTGGGTCCAACTCCAGGGTCCCCAAAGGACCACCCCAAAAAAATTAAAAAATCATGCCATGTGTCTGAGAACACTGTCCAAACACTTCTTGAACCCTAGTAGATTCAGTGCCGTGACCACTTATCTCCCGGGGAGCCTGTCCAAGTGACTGGCTAGCAATGCCACGCTTGATGCACCCCAGGATGCAGTTGGCCCTTTTGGCTGCCAGGACGTGCTGCTGGCTCATGTTCAGCTTGCTGTCAGCCAAAACCCCCAGATCCTTTTCTGAGGGGCTGCTCTCCAGCATCTCGTCCCCCAGTCTGTACGTATAACCAGGCTTGCCCATCCCCACGTGCAGAATCCGGCACTTGCTCTTGTTAAACTTCATATTGCGGGTGATTGCCCAGCTCTCTGATTTGTCCAGGTCTATCTGCAAGGCCTCACCCCTCTCGAGAGAGTCAACAATTCCATCCAATTTGGAATTGCCCTTGGACTTGCTCAAAAACTTTCAAGTATTTCATCCAAATCATCTGTGAAAATATTGAAGAGGACTGGTCCTAGAACGGAGCCCTTGGGGAAACCCACTTGTGACAGGTTGCCAGCCCAATGTAACCCCATTTACAAGAACCCTCAGGGCCTGACCCATCAGCCAATTTTTCACCTAATTTATGATGCTTTTATCTAACTGATACAAGCATAATATTTTTTTTATTTTTATTTATTTTTTTTTAATCTAGAATGATTACACTGACTGGCTTCCTTCAGTCAACTAGCTGCAAATTAGGTGTGTTAGATATGACCTTCCCCTAGTGAAGCCATGGTGGCTCTGACCAATGACTGTGCTGTCCTTTGGGTGTTTTTCAGTAACTCCCAGAATAGTCTTCTCTGTATTTTTAACAGACATGGAAGTGAGACTGACAAGCCTGTAATTGCTGGGATCTTCTTTCTTGCCCTTCTTTAAAACTGGGACCACGTTTGGCAGCTTCCGGTCAACTGGGACCTCTCCAGATTCCCAAGACCATTGAAAAATAATTGAGAGAAGTCCCGCGATGACATCAGATAGCTCTCTGAGCACTCTGGGAGGAATCCCATCAGGCCCCGTGGACTTGTATGCATCCAGGTGGAGAAGCAAATCCTGCACAAGTTTGGGGTAAACTTGGAGTTTATCGCTCCAGCAATCACTGTCCTCCAACTCAGGGCAGCTGGGGTCCCCAAGCCCATCAATGGTGTTAAAGACAGTGCTGGAAAAGGTGTTGAATATCTCTGCTCTATCTACGTCCCTGCGAGCAGCATCCCTGTAGTCCTGCTATGTCGCCCGACCTTGCTTCTAGCGGCCATACATTTTCTTTTTCCACCTAAGCTCTTGAAGAAGTTCCCTGTTCAGCCAAGCGGGCCTTCTGCCCCTCCTGCTTGACTTCGGACACTTTGGAATTGACAAGACGATTTCTAGGGCTGGCCAAGCATTTGGAACCCTCTGCCGGTTGACATGGTGGGGCTGGACCTTTCTTCTAAATCCACACGCCACCATATTACTCCACAAAATGCAGCCCCCCCTCGCCTTTCCACCCTGAGGCCTGTGTGTAGCCCCCCCAGTCTAACATGGCTGCCCCACGAGAGGGCCACTCAGGTCAAGACCACCGCTTGGTGCCAATTCCGGTGCGTGCAGCCAGTTTCATGGGGAACAGCCCCCGGCCTGGTGTCACATCATGAGGTGGGAGGTGGTTAGGATACAGCCACTGCTGTGGTGGAGTCATCAGCAGCCTGGGGAGAGCGGGAGGAGCAGGCACAGGAGGACGAAGGCCATGCTGTGGTCGGTGCTGTGCCCAGGCCTGGGCAGGGTGAGGAGGTGTGGATCAGCCTGTGGGAGCCGTGCAGGGCTGCAGATGGCTCCTCACCCCATGACAGGCAAGTCAGGACATCCACCGCAGTGCTGGAGCAGAAGAGGCAAAGCTGGGTCCCTGCTCTTGGTGCCACAACCCAGGAGCTCTCTGGCACTGCTGCTCTCAGCTGCAGCTTATTGCGCTGCCCCGGGCCATGTTCCAGCTGTTTGCAGGGTCTGCTCTCTGGGAGTTACTGAAAATCGCCTAAAGGACAGCACAGTCATTGGTCAGAGCCAACGTGGGTTCACTAGGGAAGGTCATACCTAAGAAACTTAATCTCCTTCTATGACTAGATCACACAGCTAGTTGACTGAAGGAAGCCAGTCAATGTAATCTTTCTGGATTTCAGTGAAGCTCTGGATACTGTCTCGCACAGTGTCCTTCTGGACAAAATGACCAGAACACAGCTAAGATAAAAGTAGAAGTTGGGTGAACAGCTGGCTGATGGGTCAGGCCCTGAGAGTTCTTGCAAATGGGGTTACATCAGGCTGACAACCTGTCACTGGTGGGGTTCCCCAAGGGCTCCATTTTAGGACCATTCCCCTTCAAAGTTCTCAAAAGCCATTTGGATGAAGGACTTTCAGGTTTTTGGAACGGGTTCGTGGATGATACCAAACTGGGTGGAGATGTTGACTCCACCAAGAGGGGTGATGCCTTGCAGAGAGATCATGGAATCACATCATACAATGACTTACGTTGGAAGGGACCTTAAAGATCATTTAACTCCAAGACCTCTCCATAGGCAGGGTTGCTACCCACTAGAACAGGTTGGCCATGGCCCCATCCAGCCTTGCCTTGAACATGGCCAGGGATGTGGTACCTGCAGCCTCTCCGGGCAACCTGTGGCAATGCCTCACCAGCCTTACCGTGAAGAATTTCCTCCTAATGTCTAGACTAAACTCTTTTAGTTTAACACCATTCCCACTTGTCCTATCGGTATCTACCTGAGTAGATCTTCTTCATAGGACTCTGCAAAGTATTGAAAGGCCACAATCAGGTCTCCCCAAATCCTTCTCTTCTGTATGCTGAACAACCCCAACTCCCTCAGCCTGTCTTCGTAGGAGAGGTGCTCCAGCCCTCTTGTCATCTTTGTAGCGCTCCTCTGGACTTGCTCTAACAGGACCACATCTTTCTGGTGCATTTGGGCCCCAAACCTGGATGTCGGACTACAGGTGAGGCCTCACAATGGCACAGCAGAGGCAGACAATCCTCTCCCTCCACCTGCTGGTCACACCTCTTGTGGTGCAGCCCAGGATGCAGTTGGCCTTCCGGGCTGCAAGCACACATTGCCGACTCATGTCGAGCCTTTCATCCACCAGCACCCCCAAGTCTTTCACCGAAGGGCTGCTCTCAATGAGCTCTTCTCTCTGTCTGTACTCCTGTATGGGATTGTCCTGACCCAGGTGCAGCACCTTGCACTTGGTCTTCTTGAACCTCATGCAGTTCACATGGGCCCACTTCTCCAGCCCATCCAGGTCCCTTTGAATGGCATCTCTTCCTTGTTTGGTATCAACCGCAACCACTCATCTTGGTGTCATCCAGAAAGTTGCTGAGGGTGCACTCAATCCCGTTGTCTATGTTATTGATGAAGATATTGAAAAGCACCGGTCCCAGGACTGACCCCTGAGGGACACCACTCGTCACCTGTCTCCACCTGGACATAGAACCATTGACTACAACTCTCAGGGTGTTGCCATCAAACCAATTCCTTATTCACCGGATGGTCCACTCTTCATATCCTTATCCTTCCAATTTGGAGATCAGGATGTCAAATCAGATCAGGATGATGAACATGTCAAAGCTTTATAGAAGTCCAAGTAGATGACATCTGTCAGTCTTCCCTTGTTGACAGATGTAGTCACTCCATCCAAATGGCCACCAGATTGTTTGGACATGATTTTTCCTTGGTGAAGCCATGCTGGCTGTCTCAAATCACCTCCTTGTATTGCCTATGCCTTGACATTGCTTCCAGGAGGATCCTTTCTATGGTCTTTCTAGGCATAGAGGTGAGGCTTACCAGTCTGTAGTTCCCTGGCTTTTCCCTTCTACCCTTTTTAAAAATGGGAGTGATGTATCCGTTTTTCCACTCACCAAGTACGTCACCTGACTGCCATGATTCTCCAAATGTGATGGAGAGTTGCTTGGTGACTACATAAGCCTCAGGACCCTGGGATGCATGTCATCAAGGTCCATAGGCTTTCATTGGTTAATCTGAGTTAGGAGTCCTGAACTGCCTCTTCACTAACAATAGGAGGGGCTCTGCTCCCCCAGCCCCTGCCTAGAGGTTTGCAGACATGAGAGATGTGAAGACCAGTGAAGATCAACATAAAGGATCTATTAAGTACCTCTGCCTTCATCATATATGTAATTACCAGTTCTCTGTCTTTATTTGTCAGAGGCGCTTTCTTTTGCAGCTAATGTACCTGTAGAATCCCTTTTTATTATTCTTTGCATCCCTCGGCAAGTTTAGTTCTGTCAGTGCCTTGGCTTTTCTGATCCCATCCCTGCACATCCAGACAACATTTCTGCACTCTTCCCAGGGCACATGGCTTTGTTTCCACTGCCTGTGCATTTCCTTCTTTTGCCAGAGTTTGAACCAGCAGATCCTTATTCAGCCATGCTGTTTGCTGCCCTCCCTGCTTAGTTTATTACACATGTGAATAGAGAGCTCTTGCACTCCAAGGAAAATATCCTTAAAGAGTTGCCAGCTCTGATCAGATCCTCTGTCCCCAATGACCACATCCCAAGGGATCTTTAATTCTGTGGATCATTATCATTAACCATTATCATTAATCATAATCATAATCATTGATTCTATGGACAGCTGCAAGTTGTCTCTTCTGAATTTTAAAGTCCTGACTTTACTCTTAATCAGGTCCATAACCGTTGCGATCACCAACTCAACCAGTGCATGGCCACTGCAACCTAGGTTTCCTCTAGTCTTAACTTCTTTAATGAGTTTTCTGCATTGGTGAGCACCAGGTCCAGTAACACTTCTCCTCTGGTTGTTTTGTCTAATACCTGGACAAGAAAGTTGTCCTCAGCGGACTCCAGGAGTCTCCTGGATTGCTTACTGCCTGACATGTGGCTTTCCCAGTAAACATCTGGGTGGTTGAAATCCCCCAAGAGGATGAGAGACTGTGAGCACGATGCTTCCTGTAGATGGAGCAAGAATGCCTCATCCACAGGTTCCTTTTGATCAGGTGGCCTCTAGAAGACTCCAACCACAAGATGTCCTTTGTTGGTCTGGTCCTTTTTTTTTACCCACAGCCTCTCAACCTGCTCTTTACTGTTTCTTAGAGGGAACCCTTCACTATCTATCCATTTCTTAACATAGAGGGCAACACCCCCATCCTTCTTTCTCTGTCTGTCACTTCTATAAAGCTCGTAGCCCTCCATTCTAATGTTTCAGCTGTGATTCATCTCACCATGTTTCCATGACAGTAATTAGACCATAATTTTCTTGTTTTCCATGCTACTTGCATTAGTATACAAGCATTTCAGGGAGTTGCATGTGTATGTACAAGAACACTTCAGATGTCTTTTATTCAACTCAGCCCCTCTTGGGGCAGACTGAGGGGCCTCACCAGCATGCAGTTCCTCAAAAACTAGTTTGCAGTCCCATAGCTTGTCACTGGTGGGCCTGGTTTCATCCCCTATCACCTTCAAATCTAGTTTAAAGCCCTATCAATCATCCCTGTTAACTCCTGGGCATAAGTCCTTTTTCCCCTTAGATATAGGGGCTTCACATTAGGAGTCAGTAGACCCAGTGTCATGTAGACTTTCCTATGATCAAGAAACCCAAAACTGTGACAGTGGCACTGGCCTCAGAGACACATATATGGGGGACAGTGTCAAATGCTTTGCACAAGTCCAGGCAGATGATTTCAGTTGCTCTTGCCCTATCCACCAATGCTGTCATAGAAGGCCACCTGATTTGTCAGGCATTATATGCCCTTAGTGAAGCCATATTATCTGCCACCAATTACCCCCTTACTTTCCACATGCCTTAGCAACAACAACTTGGTGACTGCCCAGCCCTCTAATCTGTCAAGATCTCTCTGCATGGCCTCTCCATCCTTGAGGAATCAACCACTCTTAATTTAGTATTGCCTGCAAACTTACTTAGTATGCATTTGAGTCCTACATCCAGGTCATTTATAAAAGCATTAAAATGAACTGTTTCTAAAACTGAGCCCGGAAGATCCCCACTAGCAGTTGGTCACCAGCCTGATGTAACCCCATTTACTATAACCCTTTGCAATGGGCTTCCTTGGCAAAGTTTTTCTACTGAAGGGGCTGCATGAGTGGCTTCTGCGAGGAGTCCAGCTGTGCCGTGTTATATAGAAGCCAGTCCCAGCTGTCTCCAAAAGGGACCTGACACTGGTTAAAGCTGAGACAATGACAGATACTGGTTGTATCTCTGTAAAAGGAGATTTAAGAAGCGGTAAAAATGGCTGTGCAACAGCAGCTAGGAGAGAGAAGTTAGAAAATAAGAGACAATCAGCCCTGCAGATACTAAGGTCAGTGCAGCAGGAGGGCAGGAGGTGCTGCAGGCAGGCAGCAGCAGTTCTCCTGCGGCCCATGTGTCCCCCATGGAGCAGATCTCCACGCTGCAGCCCCCCCATGGGTGGAGGAGCCCCCGCTGGAGCAGGTGGATGTGGCCTGGAGGAGGCTGCGGCCCATGAAGAGCCCCCGCAGGAGCAGGCCCCGGGCCGGAGCTGCAGCCCGTGGAGAGGAGCCCACGCAGGAGCAAGGGGTCTGGGGGGAACTGCCCCCCCCCGTGGGGGACCCATTCTGGAGCAGTTTGCTCCTGGGAATTGACCGTGAGGTACAGACCCACACTAGAGAAGTTCTTGAAGAGCTGCTGCCTGTGGGATACCCATGCAGGATCAGTTTGGGAAGGACGGCATCCTGCGGTAGGGACCCCACATGGAGCAGGGGCAGAGAGTGACTGCGAAGTAGCAGTGGAGGTGAAGTGCTATAGACTGACAACAGCCCCCATTTCTTGTTTCCCTGCACTGCCTGGGGAGAGGAGGTAGAAGAGTGTGGATGGGGGGGAAGTGTTTTTAGTTTGCTTTTAGTTTCTTACTGTTCTAGTCTTTTATCTAGTCTGTTATCTGTTATTAATAAATTATGTTAATCTTCCTATTTTAAGTCTGTCTTGCCCATAACAGTAATTGGTTATTGCAACCCATGCACCATTTTTTGTTGTATATTTTCTCTCTGTTCTTTTGAGGAGGAGGAGGAGTGAGAGAGTGGTGTGGTGGAATTTAGCTTGTCATCAGTGTGAAACCACCACACTCTTTGATCACATCTTGACAGCCAACTGTTTACCTATTGTATTGTGTATTCACTTAGCTGTATGGTGGATATTTAGTAAAAAAGAGTATTATAAGAAACAGTACAGAAAGCCTTGCTGAAATCCAAAGAGATTACATCAGCTGGCTTCCCTTGTTCAGCTAGATGGGTAACCCTGTCATAAAAGGAAATTAAGTTAGTCAAGCAGGACTTTCCCCTCATGAACCCCTGTTGGCTATGACAACATATAATATAAGTACATGATATTTGTACTAGTAGCCTTGTTATGTCTCTGTACATGTACTTGCACTATAGGAAAAAAACATCAGCAGATTCTAACACCAGAGTTTTTCTACATGCATCGGTGTCAGGCAGACATAACTTCAAAGGTTAATATTCCTTTAAGGAGGAAAAAAAAAAAAAAAAAAAAAAAAAAGTAAGATTTGGTCTCATTTAAATACTTTTTAAATATAAAGAGCAATATCTAAGCTACGAGACTCAGTGCCAGTTGAGTATTTGATCCAAAGACTACAGTCATGTAATTTGCAGTACTTGAGGCTACATCTTAATAAGACCATCTGGAAATTGAAGCTGTTTCAGAATAGGGTTATATACTTTTCCAGCGCAGTTACATGCTAATTGTAATCACTGAGTGTGTGTGTTGCTTGTTAGTTTCTAGTATGAGTTCTTTTTTTAACCTATAAAACTATAGGGGCAGATTTTTCTGCTGCTGGTGTAATATATCTAGAATTAACCTAAGGGTCTCTTTCCTAAGTGATTTGGAACTTGGTTACCTCAGAGAGTTATACAAAACCTATCTTAATTTTACCAGCATATAAAAAAGATGTAAAATGAAAGATTTATGATGAACAGATGTTATTACAGCTTTCAATATGAGGTCAGGTAAATGTCAATTTTGTTTCATATGGATTTTACTTCTGATAGTGTGTTAGATAACCCCCATAAAAGTACTAGGGAAGCAGATAGTAGCCTCCATAAAAATTGAAACAAATATGTACATTATATGCAAGTAAATGTTTTTGTTTGAAAGTGGAACAATTAAAAAAAAAAAAGTATTTCCAGCCCTTTGCCTTAGGGATCATGAGTCACCTGAAGAGAAATTTTCACAGAAAGCATGATCATTACAGAGAAATCTCCCTGTATTATCTAAGGGAAACTTTAAAACTGAACTGCTCACTCCACAGATTAACTGGAGGAATGAGTAAACATTCCTGTCTGAAGAAATAGGGTAGATCTGATTTTAATATCTCTTATAGACAAATAAATTCTGTAAAGTCAAGGGATTCACACCAGTTTAGAAAGTGCATAAGGAATGTTTAAGATGTTAGAGTACTGGTGTAATGCTGTAAACACTATGCAGATATATTTATATATATATATAGTATTTCAGTGCAGGACCCAACAGCAGACTGTTGTCCTGGCCTGCATAGATACTCTGTTTAAATAAGGACTAAAGAGATATTCAACTCCATACTTGTCATTACACTCAGACTGGATGACAAAGGTCACAAAATATATGCATATATAAACATTAGCAAACAGTGACCTGATGCAGATTTCCATTTTATTTCTTATCTTTATTCATAAATTGAATTACTTTAATCCTTAAACCTTAGAACAAAATTGTTCCTTGAGATTTGGGAAATGAGATGGGAAATTAATCCTTCTTGTTCAATGACTCAGTTTCTCAATGAGGTGTAATATAATAATGTAAAGGAAATGTAGTCAACTGATGTATATAGTTGTTTGCCCTTCTAAAATACAATTAAAGTAGGTAATGCTTGAGCACTGTTGGAGCATCAGAGCTGTTATTAACAGTGATATACACTGTACCAGGATTGGTTCAAATTACACTGTGCATAGCTTTTCCTGCTGTCTTAATGGGGAACCTATTCTCACTAGATTATATGGGTCTAAATTAGTTTACATTGAAGCAACATGAGTTCTGATGAATATGAAGCAACATGATACTGTGGTACACAAAATGATATCAAGAAAAAGTCCTGTTTTATCATTTGTTTGGGAACTTTCTCTGCTGAACTCTTTGCATTAGATCCAATGAGTTTGCATAATCATGTTTTTCTGAGCAGGTTTTGAAGCAGTTGCTTATTCTAATAATGGATCTATTGCATGAGAACTGTAATTCTACCTATGTATGCTGCATTGTCTGTCATTCTGCACCAAAGGGCATTTCATTTTAAGGTATGTATACTAATATGTCTGCTCTGAGAAAACTAAACACATATCTTCCTTCCTTCCTTCCTTCCTTCCTTCCTTCCTTCCTTCCTTCCTTCCTTCCTTCCTTCCTTCCTTCCTTCCTTCCTTCCTTCCTTCCTTCCTTCCTTCCTTCCTTCCTTCCTTCCTTCCTTCCTTCCTTCCTTCCTTCCTTCCTTCCTTTTAGAAAGTGAGGAAAGAGAAAGCAGAAAAGTACGTAAATCTTTATTTTACATCCTTTCACAACACCTAAGCTCTGTGCAACTCAGCATTACACAGGTGACAAATAAGTGTGCAGGTGAATCTCTGAGAAAGCAAAATTGTGGCCTCAGTGTGCCAGGCTAGAGTGTGCAAGGGCTGTTATGAGATTATTGCCACCATCAGCTGAGGCACTTTCAACTATTCTGTGCAATATGTGTTCTATGTAATGATCGCTGAATTAACATAAATACTGACCTTTTGGCTTGTTCTTTGGATCTGTGGTGCAGCAATTGATACAGGCCACCTGCTGTGGTGACCCACAGAGGATATGTGTTGTTATTGGCTTCAGCTAGAGAGTCCTGGTTATTCATTTCAGGCAGCACTTGTTTGTGCTTTTCTTCCTGGAGTTCCTAGATTAAACCACTTTGTGATTTCCCAGGAGGGTGGTTATTTCCCTAGCTTGCCTGCTTATCTTTCACCTCCTGTTGGTTGTGCTTCAAGAACCTGTCTGTTCCCATAAAGTTGTTCAGTCTTCTGATAGGTGTGAAACAGTGAGAAAATAATTTCTTGATTTCACCCTAGTGGGCTAAAACACTGAAATTAAAAAAATGCACACATATATATAAATATTTATTTATTTATTTTAATTGGACTTTTTGTGCTAGGGTGATGCTCAGGTAGAGAAATGGAATTGTGTATTCTGGAAAACAGTCCATATTTATCCATTATGTAAATTTGATTAGATAACCTTTGCAACATTGCAGTACACAAGACTGGTACTAATAATTTGACATAAATTTTGGTTGCCCTGCTAAAGCTTTGTATTTTGTATTAGAATAGAAGCCGTGATTTAGTATAAAGCTTGCTTTCTGAAGCATTAAAAAAAAAGAAAAAGAAACAAAAATCAAAATCAACAACCCGTGGTTGTTAAATGTATTTATATGATGAGTCATCTAAAGTGGTGGTGAAGAAACTCTGAGATTGAACAGTAATTTTTTCTTTTCCTTCCCCACCTTTCATTTTCTACAAGTAAGACACAGCTATTCTAGTATTAATTGTAATATATACCTAATTTATATCTAATATACATGTATATCATATACATATTATAACATATTTTCTGTATACAAATATATATAACTAACATATATTTCTAATATATTAATGCTTTAATCTACTGCTATATCTAAAGTATATATACTTATGTAATCCTAGGGTTAATTGTCATCCAAGCCATTGAAACGTGTAGGCAGCAAACAAATTAGGAATCCTGAAAATGCACTTTAAAAAAGAGGGCTGAAAAAGGTGATGTCTAGACTGTAATATAAGCTGAATAATGATGAGTGCACACTCACTTTCAATGCTGATCATTTTGATCAGGAGGATAAAGATACTTAGGTCCTGTTTTCATCTTTATCATTATGGGTTAATGGGTAGTGCAGGAATCTGTATTTTGCTGTGGTCAGCAATGGTTTGTTTAAAAAAGTGTCTCTACTTCTTCAGTGACAGGCCAGACTCCTGCTTGTAAGGCACAGAGTAAAAAACTTATTCATTAGATTGTCAAAGTCTATTGTAGCAATGTGTTGACGCCACAATACCAGCATTTGGCTTCCCTTTCTTCTAAATGGAACTATTGATCTGCATGGGTGTGCTTTCAATAGAAAAATACAGTGATGACCAAAGCAGTAAATAACTGCTGTAAAATGCAAAAAGGTAATTTTGTGTACTAAAGCCATCTGGGTTATCACTTAATTCACTCCTACTCCTGCCCCCTGGGGATGAAAATTGCACTGTTATTAGGATAGATTAATCTTCATTTCAGTGCATTCAGATTCAACCTGCTTAATCAATGCCTTTGTGTGATAAAAGAACTTCAGACATCCTGTCTACACTTGTCTCTTATCCATTAAGTGTATATTAATGGTAGAGATTTTTAAAAGTTAGAAGCACATATCATCAGATGAGATGTCAGAATCAGCCAAATTTGAAGATAATCAATGAAAAATAATTAATGGTGGTTCTCAAATAAAGTTACCATGTACAACAAAAGACTAATATTTTTTTTAAAATTAGAAGAGCAAGAGTTATATGGGAGACATACTGAGATTAATTTAAAATGGAGATTTTGAATCTAGTGAAGTTAAACACAAATGTGCTGCTTACTTAATAAGTGCAAAGATAAATAAGTCAAATTGTGTGGAGTACAGAAAATCCTTGCAAACCAGAGCATCTTAAAAGCACTTTGACAACTTATTAGGCCTGAATTTCTACATGAAAAGTGTCCCAAATCCTCAACAACCTCAGATTACAATTTAAAGTCAGAAACTTTCAAAGGTTTCCGATCAGCAAATATTTTCATGTGGTCAGCTGATAGTTATAACAGATGTAAGGCAGCATTTTAAAGACAATTTTGCTGTATTAAGACAACATTTCTTCCTGACTTGCTAGTGTTGCTTTACATTTTTAAAAGTTGTGCATGGGGGAGTTTGTGCCCATAAACATGATAGCTTGTGTATGTGAATGCTGCAAAACAACAGTTTTTCACTGTCAGCACTTTTAATCCATCCTTTACTTCTTTCTTCCCTTCTGGCTCTTTCATTTTGAATCTAGACACCAAGATTCCATGACAAAATGATTCTGTTACGAAGACTACGACTTGGAGGTTATTATTGCCATTAAAAAAGCACCACTTTCAATATATAACTTTACTTTTGAAACCTTCATTTTATGCTCTGTTACATTCTCCTGTTTCCACAATGTTATTTTCACAAGAGAAAAGAGAAAATTGGAAAGATAAGCAGTATCATGGAACATAAAAATATGTGAGACATGAAAAAACAAAAACAAGCTCTTCACTAACCGTAGGTAAAAAGAACATTTTATGCCTAATGCAGAATGATAATGTCTCTTGAAAGCAATGGTTTTATATCTAAATCAAAGAAAATTGAAGAAAAGCCTACTGATTGATAACAGTAAACATTGCAAAGAGAGACATTTTGATAAGTCACTTTATCCTTTCTTTGTTGAAGAGGATAGATAATAGGTTTGTTTGCAATATCAGAAGAAGGGAGATAGAGGAAAGAGAGGGATGAAAGACTAATAACTCAATGAAATCTCATGCCTTGAGATATCCATTGTGTCACTTACATCCAGTGTGGGTGTTTGGGGTTTAGTCTGTTTTCTTTCAAACCACATATATTTAATGGTGCAAAAATATCAAGAATTTTCAATTTTACAAATCAAGGATCGGGGAAACACCTGCAGTCCTGATTAAACCCCATTCTCAGTTGGTCTCTTCCACCATGGGGTGCAGGAAAAGATGTGGAAGACAAGAGCTAGTTTCAAGCTGACTTTTTAATTGATGTGTTCTCAGAGTACCTAAAAGCTTACTGAGACTTCCATGCAAGTTGCTATCATCTTGGAGCTTCCCTAAGCTTAGGGGCAAGTCTTTTTAGACACAATAAAACATTGATTAAGCTCTATTTCTTTCTTTTCAGTGTAGAAACATCCTTGCACCTTTTGGATCAGAGACAGCTTTTGTCATGTCAGCATGAAACATAGGCAGAGCAATCTTATGATTGTCTGCAGAAGGCCATGCCAATGAACACAAATCAGAGTTAGAAAAAAGATCAGGGGACAGAGGGAGAACAGGAGTTGAAGGATTTAATTTACACAAGCAGCACAAGACCACTTAAAGTCAAATGTTTTATATTCATGGTGCTAAATACAGAACTAGCAGTGCTTGGTCTTACAGGCTATAGCTTGGTAAATGACCTAAACCCTAAACAGTATTTTCAGCTTTCCACCCCCCTTTTTTTTTTCTTTAAAGAAAATTAATGTCTTTTAGCAATATAACACATTGATTAGTAATTATAAATGGAACACAACACATTGTTACTGTTGTAGGTATCACTGACTTCTGTCTCTTATTATACATTATTTAATCAAGAACATTAAAACATTTACATTTACAAAAGCTTATGGCATGAGTGTACCTGATAAGTTTGTGGATATGTTTATTTAAGGTGTTTTTCCCCTAGGTAGGAACGTTCATGGATAAGAAGACACGTATTATTTGCAGTGTAGTCCTGCTAGTTTTCCAAATTAAATGCATCTAGGCTGCCATAATTTCTTTGAGGAATTCATATTTACTTTAAAATGGGCTGGGGGGAAAATGAGAATGAGATATGCTAACTTAATAGACAAGAGAGGAAGAGAGCGAGAGAGGAAGTTATTTCAATATTATGCCATGCCTGCTGGGCTGGATTTAGAAATATACTCAGAGACATAAATTTTCTTCCCCTGTAGTTAATCCATTTCTGGGAGTGTCCTGTGCAGTATCCATCCAAGTAATATGTGTTTCTATTTGGTTCATTAACTTCTCATCTACTGGACAATGCTATGTAGTTGACAGCAAGGGAGTTTGTGAAGAAAAAAAAACACACCAGAAAAATAAGCTTTAAGATGTTCCATATATGAAACAACGCAATTAGATTATTTTTTCACAAAAGATACTTTACAAAAGTCCAAATATGTCCCAGGCCTAACTGAGGAAAGTGACACTTTGTGTTCTTTATATTCTGTCTACCAGATGTTGTCTTTTATTTAGTAATATACAGTTCCTATAGCAACTACAGCAAAATATAGTACATATGTTATAATACTAAAGAAATTAAAAAGACAAGCTCCAGCATACTAGAAATATATATATATATTTACAAAGAACCTTTGCTTATGTATAGCTACACATCTAGCATCCTGCCTTTACCTGACATATATGCACAATACGTTTCTGAAACCTTTCTATGTGTGCACAGTTTTTCTGATTGAAATTGGGCTAAATATGAAAGAAAGCAAAAGTTGTTAACGGTCCAGCTTGCTCATGTTCACAAAACTTCAGCTGAGATCAAAACCTATCCCAAATAAGACTTTCCTCCCTACCTATTTATTCAGAAAAGAACCAAACCAAAATGACTGTGTAAGGATCTCTCTTATGAAAACCAGAATATTTTAGGCAATGCCCAGTGAGAATTCTCTATTGGGTTTGTAGCTGTGTGCCAGCAACCCAGTTACAGCCTGAGTAGCATTGTCTGCAAAGGAGCATAAAACACTTGAGTGTGTGATATAATTAAGACAGTATGTGTCTTCAAACAACAATCTGCCAATGAAATAAAAATGTAACACACATTGAAATAGTCTCTGAAACATTCACCAAAGGTTCCTACAGTGTGAAATAAATATGATTTATAAAATAGAATAGATACTTATTTTCTTGCAGCTGTTATTTCAATATTAGTCCACATAGACTGAAGCTAAAATAATTCACCAAAACTTGTACTGAAAAGTTTTAGCTAAGGTCAAAAACTTGGGAAGTAATTGTTACTAAAAAGATTTTGGCAGAGATGTCTTGATGTGACATAGCTGAGGTGTAGAAGCACCATCATGCTTAAATAAATTTCTGCCTTTATGTATGATGAAAAGGTAAATATTCTCATCCATTTTTGTAGTAGCAAGGGTCACTCTGCATTTTTGTTTGTTTCTTCTCCCCCTCCCTCCCCTTATTTTTATTTATTTTTTTTTATTTGATAATTTATTTTACTATTCAGAATTAAAATATATGCCAATGAAACTGAAAAAAACAAATATTATTTTAAGAACATTTTACTCATGGTACAAATATGTTCTACTTACATTTATTTAAAATCTGTCACTACCTCTACCCTTTCAATGGATAAAAAATAAGTGGGAAGTATTAAAATATATTTAGTAGAAAATTTTCCTTTTGCAGTATTTAGACAGCTGAAACATTCACTAACACAAACGAACATTCGTCTCAAACATGGTTGCAAAGGATTATCAGTCTCACAAAACCCAACATGTGCACAAATGTGGACTAAGACAATAAGATTATCTGAATACTATATATAAGATTATTGGTTGATAAAAAAAAAAAATAAATAAAAAAAAAAAAAGAAGAAGCCCAGCCCTTAGCCTCATTCTCAGCAATGCATTGATGTTTGTTTGAAAGCTAACGCTGTGGGAATATAGTAAGTCATGTGCCATATGCATGTTCTCTTATGAACAGAACATTCTTCACGTATTTTACGTCAACCATAAATGCAGGCTGGGATTGGAAACTACCTTTTTTAAGGTACTTGCCCATGTTGTTGTTCCAGTTGTCTTAGAGAAGAGGGAGGAATGTCTATTTGGTTCAACCAGGGCATGATATATTTGCTACCCCTACAGCAGAATAGCAAATTATGCAGGTGCTAACAAAGACTTTTATCTCCTTGTGACTTTTTAGTGAAGGATAAATTTTCAAAGACTGAAATATATTTAAAAAAAAAAGTACTTGGGTTTAGGTGAATATCCCAAGTAAGCAAATGAACCCAAATGTAGCTTTGCATGCACTGATGGGCATTTTTGTGCAAATATTGATAATGTCATGCTTGAATATCCAATCTTCTTATCCAAACATTGGTCCTCGGAATGCTGAAGACAGCATGTACACAGTCCTAGAATGGAATTTTAAGACACTGACAATTTGGTTCTTGGTGCATTCAGACTTAGAACATATTATTTATTCCCCAGATTTTTACTTATATATATATATATACTTATAATAGAAATAAATGTTTTTCATATGAAGTTTACTGTTATCATTAGAAATCAAAAGATCATCCGATACTGAAGATTTTTTTTTATTTATTTATTATTATTATTTATTTAAACTCCTTTTAAGTGCTTTGTTTGCAAAGTGTTTCTTCTCCCTGCTCCTTAAAAATAACATTTTAACAACTTAGAGACTGGGGATTTTTAATGTCCCTATGAACATGTATGTCTTTATACCTGTTATAAGTGTGGCTAATATATAAAATCTTATTTAGAATGAAGATGTGAAATTTAGCAATGCCTATTGTTCAGTTCGTAATTTTACTAATGCCAAAGCAGGAGCAAGAAACAAACAACACCATATACTGCTTCTCTTCCCTTTGTATCTTCCTTATATGAGTTGGTGTTGTTAAGTATCTATTCTGTTGTTGCTTTTCTTAAACCTTCAGCCACAGTTTGGGAATAGCTGAAGCTTTTATTTCATTCCTTTCAACCCACTAAACACTAAAGGTTTGTACTTGTCACACAGGGTGTATGTTCTTGGCAATCATCTCAGGAAAGGATTTCCTGCTGTGGGAATCTTTTGGGAAACACTCCTTACCTGACACTACTAAGATGGTATATCTGTAAATGATAAAGGATGGTGCAGACATGGGTAATTGGGGATTAGGTGACCATCTGAAACATGAAAAAACAGAACCAATACTTTCTCTTAGAATACTTTCTTCTTTTCTTCTGAAAAGAAGCATGCTCATGGAGAAGGAAGGAAAAGAAGAGGAATATCTGATGAGGGTTAGGAGAAGGCAATCAGAATTCTAGCTGTGTCCTGTGAGAAGGCAGAAAAATTCAGGCTTCTCACCAATTTTACCAGCACTGCCATTTTTGGAAGAGAGGCATATTATCCTGTTAATATTCTGTTAGAAGGATGCTACACTTATATAAATGTGTAGCAATTTGGGGTAGGATAAACGAGCAGGTGTGATGATGTTAATATGAGAATATTTTGTGAACTGATGCTTTTCACGATGCCCCATGACTTTTCTTTTGGGTCTGACATCCTGTTTGCCTGTCTAGAGGGCGAAATTTTTCTTTTTTGACTAGAAGTGCTACTTAGTTAGTTTTATACTCAGTTATCTGGACATTTCCCCCCAACCTCCCATCCCTTTTCAATACACCTGTTAATCCCCAGGCCCTCTGAGGTACCCATAAGAAATTATTTCTAGAGACTTGATTCTCTGAGAAAATTCTTTCTCATCCATTATAAATTCACAGTATACATTAAAATAAAATAAAACCACTATTAAAAAAATAATAAATAAAACCACTTCTACGAAGTAAAAGTCCTATGAATTTTCCAGATTGTTTTTGTAACTGTAGAGGTTTTAACTTTGGATTCTCTCTCCTTAGTTTAAGTGGTTAATTAATTATTGAATGCCCTCAGTGTGCTTCTTGCCTTACAAAACTGGAGAAAATATTTCTAGCTCCAAGAAACTCAGTGAAATGATCAAGTGCAGTGGTTCCTGCTTAGTGTAAAATTTGGTCCAAAACCCAGCATGTCTGCACTGAGAAGGGTTAGATGAGTGTAACAGGGCAGGTTTTTGCTACTTGCAGCATGCTGTATATTATCTTCTCTTTCTCTGCACCCCTCAGAAATCATAGCTACCTAAAATTTGTTTTGATTGATACTGCATGAAATGGAACAGTCTCACAGGTGAATAAACCTGTACAACTCTTTCCTTGAGCCATGATGATGAGTCACAGCTGTAGATCTGGGCTGCTGAACACTGACAGGCAATTAGATGGCCATAGTCCAATCATCAGGAGGTCATGATGCAATTATCTCAATTGCTATTCATTTATTCTAATGACATAGTGATTATTTGTACTCAGAGGATGACACAGAATAAAAGTCTGCACAATAGAAGAATTTATCAGAATTTAAGGTGATTGTCAGATGAAAAATCTTAGAAATTTTATAAAGTTCTCTTGGCTTTTTCCAGTGCTTTGTTGGTATTGCATTTTTCTCTTCACTGCTAACATGCCAACAGAGTTAAGTAGAGCTTTTTATGGGACTCCACAAAATGATTTGAACTTTGTCTCCATGGCTTTTATGAAACATTATCTATCTGTGGCAAAACAGTTATTCATGGTCACATAAGAAAGGTTGCTGTCACAAACAGGTTGCTCAATACTAGTGATCTAGTGATTGAGACAGGACATTTCCTCCAAGTTAAGAGAAGTCCAAGGAGGTTCCTTCTTCTCACTCTTTCTGGTCTCCTGGTACTTTCATTCTCTCGCTTATAAATCTCTTATTTTGAGAGTTTGGAACGGATGAGGTATATAAGGTGTGTAGGTATGGGAGGTGGGAAAGCATAGGTGACAGATGCCACATTGCTTGTCAAAACTGTGCAAAAATACTTTCTGCAGGCTAGACTTTCTGAAGCTAGTTAGTGTTCATTCACTGGGTACATTCTTACCCAGTATTGTACTGTATTCTGTGGCTTCCCTGTATCTCCACTTAAAAAAGGATAAAAGGATAGGCGATTAAAAGCCATGGCTAGAGGTTTGTATAGTTTGGATGTAAGCATAGGATTAAAACAGAGGTTCTCAAATAGAAGGGAACATTTTCAAGGGGAAGTTAAAGGCTATTACCCCTCCAAATATGCTTGTAGCTACAGACAGATGAGAAGCTTTAAAGACAGGTTGAGAAAAACAGTGTTAGCCATTTTTTATGTTCCTGTTTATTGACTTAATTCATTTTCTTCTTTTTATTTTCTTTCTTTTTCTTATTTGCTCTTTTTTTTTTTTTTTTTATTTTTTTTTCTTCTTCTTTTCTGTCTAATAGTCACAATGTTCGTGGTACTAGAAAACATTCACAATAAACAGCTTTTGTGGTTATTAAATGCCTTGGCACTCCCTCACTTTTTTAATCATCCACAAAAGCTTTTTAAAGCATGAATACTCCTCCACAGTGTACATTATCCCTTAATTATTTTTTCTTGAAGTGGTGAATTGAGTTTGAAACATTGGCATGCCTGTTTTTAACTTCATGTGTTGCTATTTTGAATTGCTTTCTCTGAGAGTCTCTTTAACATGGAATATGGAATACTTTATATTTTGTAAAAAGAGGGATTCTGGGAAATTAGGCCCCAGAATAAGGTTAGGCAATGCAGACTTTCTGCAGAAAACTTTTTACTTTAAGAAAGCTGCATAGACACTCCCATGAACCCCAGAGAAAGCAGTAAAAGGGTGAAGGCAAGCCTGGTGACTGAAAGCTAGTGATTTATTTTTTTTTTTTCTCTTGCAGGCCAGCTTTTTGTGCATGGCTTGAGATAGGGATTTTACATGTTTAATCATTGAAAGGAGGGCTGTGGTAATATTTTGATGAGATGTCCAGGGATATACACATTTGTCTTAACTATTAAAAATGAGCATCATTTGGAAACTGAGTAGTTATTTTATTATTATTTTTTAAAGCACATATTTGAAACCATAAGAAGTAACAAATAGATTTAATGCCAAGTTTGAATGTTATTTGGAAGTGGAAGGAGTGTAAATGCCACTCCTAATATTAGAGTACACAAGGTAGCCTTAAACTCACAGTCTTCTAATAATTGCAATCTGTTACACCCCTTGTGTAACAGACATAATTATGTTAACAGCTTTCCTACTCAGGCACCATATATTTCCATTATGAAACCAGCCTCATTTAATTAGCATCATGTAGTAAATTAGCAGTTATAAGGCCTGTTGGGTACAAGGGGATCTCCGTTTTCTCACCATCTACTTAATCCTCAGTCAATGTTGAGATTACTGCTCACTCAATTTATGTATAAAAATGTGCTGACATTCTACTCAGATATTGTGACTCAATAAGTTTGTGGATTTGGAAAAAAAATGGTCCACTGTGAATACTTAACAGTAAGGATTACTAGATTCCCATTGTGGTCTCTTTCTGAGGGGATGCAAAGAGGTAATGTGTATTAAAGTTTTTTTTTTTTTTTTTTTTTTTTTTTTTTGAGGGGGAGATAAGAAAGGTGGGAGTTATTTTTACTAGAGTCATAGAATCATTAAAGTTGGAAAAGAACCAGAATCATCGATAGCTTTCTAAAAAGTATCAAAATATTAAGTCTACAGGGTAAAACATGAGATCTGAATGAAATTGAAAAAAATAAATATATATATACATTTCAAGAGAAGTTTTCAGGTGTTCTAAACATCTAATTAAGGAGATATTTTTGTACAAAGCTCTCTCTGATATAGGCAAAACCAATTGGCATTATTTCTTATCTCCTTCATTTACCGAAAGAGTGAAGTTATGATGAGATAAAAATTTGATTTTATGTTGTCTGCCATTCTAGCTCAATTCCAACACATTAGAAAGAAGTCATTGTTCTTAGGAAAAAACTACCAATGTTATTTTAGTGTTTTGCCTTAAAACATTTTAATAATCTCCATAGTACAGAGAGATGCTGAAATAACAAAATAGCTGCCTAAAATGGGAGGAGTTCTCCACTGCTAGCATGGTTTTGAGAGGCGATGTAGTAATATGTCCTATAACCTAACAGAAGCCTAGGCTAGACTTCCTCAGAAGACTGAAATGCAAATATTTAAAACTCTTTGCACTTTCCAGGTGATAACCCATCTCACTGAAGCCAAAACAAGTGTTATCATTCACTGTAGGATTTGCTTATGGATCTGAATGATTGAAAATGATTATGCTTGTCATCTGAATAGCTTTTTAGCAGTTATTGTACTCAGATGATTAGAAATGAATGAATAAATAAATAAATGAATAAATAAAAGGTGTATTCGATTCACAGTCATCTGAAAATAGAGGAGAAAAAATAGAATCATAGAATCATAGAATATCCTGAGTTGGAAGGGACCCTTAAGGATCATCAAGTCCAACTCTTGACGCCGCACAGGTCTACCCAAAAGTTCAGACCATGTGACTAAGTGCACAGTCCAATCTCTTCTTAAATTCAGTCAGGCTCGGTGCAGTGACCACTTCCCTGGGGAGCCTGTTCCATTGTACAACCACTCTCTCTGTGAAGAACCCCCTCCTGATGTCAAGCCTAAATTTCCCCTGCCTCAGCTTAACCCCGTTCCCGCGGGTCCTGTCGCTGGTGTTAATGGAGAAAAGGTCTCCTGCCTCTCGACACCCCCTTACGAGGAAGTTGTAGACTGCGATGAGGTCTCCCCTCAGCCTCCTCTTCTCCAGGCTGAACAGGCCCAGTGCCCTCAGCCGTTCCTCGTACGTCTTCCCCTCCAGGCCTTTCACCATCTTCGTAGCCCTCCTCTGGACACTCTTCAACAGTTTCATGTCCTTTTTATACTGTGGTGCCCAGAACTGCACACAGTACTCGAGGTGAGGCTGCACCAGCGCAGAGTAGAGCGGGACAATCACCTCCCTCGACCTACTAGCGATGCTGTGCTTGATGCACCCCAGGACACGGTTGGCCCTCCTGGCTGCCAGGGCACACTGCTGGCTCATATTCAACTTGTTGTCTACCACGACCCCCAGATCCCTCTCTTCTAGGCTGCTCTCCAGCGTCTCATCGCCCAGTCTGTACGTGCAGCCAGGGTTTCCCCGTCCCAGGTGCAGGACCCGGCACTTGCTCTTATTGAACTTCATGCGGTTGGCGATCGCCCAGCTCTCCAACCTATCCAGATCCCTCTGCAAGGCCTTTCCACCCTCATTCGAGTCCACAACTCCTCCAAGTTTGGTGTCATCAGCAAACTTGCTCAAAATACCTTCTATTCCTACATCCAGATCGTTTATAAAAATATTGAAAAGTACCGGCCCTAAAATGGAGCCTTGAGGGACCCCACTGGTGACCGCCCGCCAGCCTGATGCAGCCCCATTTACCATAACCCTTTGGACCCTGCCCATTAGCCAATTGCTCACCCATCGTATGATGTTTTTATTTAGCTGTATGCTGGACATTTTGTCCAGTAGGATCCTATGGGAAACCGTGTCAAAAGCCTTGCTGAAGTCCAAAAAAATCACATCAGCTGGTTTCCCTTGGTCAACCATACGGGTGATCTTATCATAAAAGGAAATCAGGTTAGTTAGGCAGGACCTACCCTTCACAAACCCATGCTGGCTGGGACCAATGACTGCTTTGTCCCCCAGGTGAGCCTCAATAAGTTTGAGAACCATCTTCTCCATGATTTTACCAGGCACTGACGTGAGACTGACAGGCCTGTAATTGCTAGGGTCTTCTTTCTGACCCTTCTTGAAAATCGGCACAACATTTGCCAGCTTCCAGTCTACCGGGACCTCTCCAGACTCCCAGGATCGTTGAAAAATAATTGAGAGAGGTTCCGCGATGACGTCCGCCAGCTCTTTCAGCACCCGGGGATGAATCCCATCCGGACTCATGGACTTGTAGGGATCCAGGTGGAGTAGCAAATCCCGCACACGTTCAGGGTCGGTTGGGAGTTTGTCATCCCCACCGTCCCGGTCCTCCAGCTCAGGGCACCCTGGGTCCCAAAGACCATCATTGGCATTGAAGACAGAGACAAAGAAGGCGTTAAGCGTCTCTGCTTTGCCTATGTCATTGTCTGTGAGGAGACCTTCCCTATCAAGGAGCGGCCCTATGTATTCTTTAGTTCTCCTTTTTCCATTCACATATCTAAAAAAAAACTTTTTATTTTCTCTCACAGACACAGCCAGCTTCAACTCTAGGTGTGCTTTAGACACATGAATTTTCTTCCTACAAACACGAACAGCATCCCTGTATTCTTTCCATGTCACCTGGCCCTCCTTCCAGTAGCGAAACACTCTCTGTTTCTGCCTAATCTCCATTAGAATGTTCTTGGTCAGCCACGCCGGCCTCCTGCCACGCCTGCCTGACTTGCGGTATTTAGGAACTGCCTGTTCTTGTTCTTCTAGGAGGCATCGCTTAAAGAATGACCAGCACTGGTGGACATCAAGGCCTTCAAGAGCAGCTTGCCAGGGGACCTTGCTGACTAGTTCCCTGAGCAGCCTGAACTCCGCCTTCCCCATATCTAGGGATGAGGTTTTGGTGGCACTTTTCCTTCTGTCACCGTAAATTTTGAAATCAACCACTTCATGGTCACTATGACCGAGGCGGCCACCAATCACCACATCTCCCACCAGACCCTCTCTGTTTTCTAGCAACAGGTCTAGGAGGGCACCTTTCTTAGTTGGTTCCGTTAGCACCTGCACCAAGAAGTTATCATCTAGGTGCTTCATGAACCTCCTGGACTTGCTCGTGTCAGCCGTGTGGCACTCCCAGTTAACGCCTGGCAAGTTGAAGTCCCCCATAAGGACAAGGGGAGTTAATCTCGAGGCCTCTCTTAGTTCTGTAAAGAATAATTTATCGGCACTATCGTCCTGGCCAGGCAGTCTGTAATAGACTCCCACAACGACATCCCCTTTGTTCGTTCGTCCCTTGATCCTTACCCAGAGGCTCTCAACTTTGCCATTGCCGACCTGAAGTTCCACACAGTCCAGCCCCTGCTTCACATACATCGCCACCCCACCACCTCGCCTACCCTGCCTGTCCCTCCTGAAGAGCCTGTAACCATCTATCGCAACACCCCAGTCACAGGACTCATCCCACCAGGTTTCGCTTATGCCGATGATGTCGTAGTTGCGGGACTGGGCCAGGACTTCTAGCTCATCCATTTTATTCCTCATACTGCGTGCGTTCGTGTAGAAGCATTTCAGGTGCGTCTCCTTACACTCAGCAACTTGTGGATCTAACCGAAGGACCTCACTGGCACACAGCCCCTCTGATTCTAGCGTACCATCCCTTAGGTCTTCACCGGCGTGCCTGGTTTTAGCCCCTTCCCCCTTTGAGGGGTGAAGATGAAGATAGGTGAGATGTTCTCACTATGTTTAGAGGAATGCTGCGTGTGAATTCTGAATTCTGCACTATGTTTGTATACTAAAAACCTGAAACAATGGATAACTGTGTTTACAAAAATCCCCTTTGGTACCTGTGTGTCGTGGTTTAACCCGGCCGGCAGCTAAACACCACGCAGCCGTTCGCTCACCCTCCCCCCTCCCTCTCTGGGACGGGGGAGAGAAATGGAAAGTGAAGCCCGTGAGTTGAGATAAAGACAATTTAATAAGACAGGAAAATAATAATAACAAAAATAATAATAACAATAACAATAATAATAATAATAATAATAATAATAATAATAATAATAATAAAATGGTGATAATAGGTAAGTAATAATAGTATGTACAAACAAGTGATGCACAATGCAATTGCTCACCACTCGCTGACCGATGCCCAGCCTAACCCCAAGCAGTTCGGCCTCCTCCCCCCGGCTAGCCACCCCTATATATTGTTTAGCATGACGTCAGATGGTATGGAATACCCCTTTGGCTAGTTTGGGTCAGATGTCCTGGGTCTGTCCCCTCCCAGCTCTTACTGTACCCCCAGCCTGCCTGTTGGCAAGAGAGAGCAAAAGGCTGAGATGTCCTTGGCTTGGTGTAAGTACTGCTCTGCAACAATTAAAACATCGGGGTGTTATCAGCACTTTCCTTATCCTAAGCCAAAACACAGCATTCCACCAGCTACTAGGAAGAAAATTAATCTGTTCTAACTGAAACCAAGACACTATGGAAGACAGTAATGTTTGCCTACTGTTATTGGATAACACAACATTGATCTTAAATAACAGTATGGGTTAAGAATGGTCCTTATTAGAAAAACAAATGTTAACATGTTTGAGTTAGCCATGGTTCTGAGATACAAGCAAAAGATATTTACAAATGGTTGTTTTCATAAAACTGAACTATTTAATTAATTGTCCTCACACTCATACCTGCACTTACAAGAAGAACTATTCAGAAGCATGTAATGGGACAGTCATTTTCTTTTGCATTAAGATGTCTTTTCAGTCAACTAGGAATAAAGTAAGATGGCATTGTATTTTTTGAAGCGACTAGGATATTTTGAATTGTATCATGTACTAAATACATCAAAGATGTTTACTTTAGATGTTTAATTCTAGTAATATTAAAAAAGAATTTTAATTAAAGTGAGCTACAGAATCTCATTGCTGTTAATTATATTTTTGTTAGATGTAATTTTGTTAGATTTTTCTAATTTTGCAGTATTCAAGACTCTAAAATTCTAGGAATTGTAGGAGCTGCAAAAAACATACTAAATAGAAGGAGGTTAGAAATATAGTTAAATACAAATTGAATTATTTTACAAGAAATAACAAGTTTTCCATCATGTTATATGTCATAAAAACCCTTTTTTGCGTTATGCTAAGAAGTAGGGAGAATCTAATTGAAGTAATCCCTTAACAACTCTTTTTAGGAGGTTTTCTTGAGTCCTGGAGCATCAACATAGTAAACTTTTGTTACAGATGTGAACACGGAAGACTTCCATAAATTATGTGATCCTATTATTTTTGAGATTAAGAAATTTGTAAAGAATTAGATGTTTTAGAACAGATTAACCACTACTAAATATCTTAAACTACAAATACCTTACAACTGTGGTAAGGCTATGGGCTAATGTAGAGGTACATGATTATAGCTTTATTAGGATGATGTTTTATCTAGTACCTACCTCATCAGAATTTCGTAAACTTTCATGTAGGAAAGTTTTTTGTAAAAAAAACTTTTGTAAAAAAACTTTTGTAAAAAAACCTCTTTTGTAAATTCCCTGTAAGAATTTATTACATCATGACATCATGATGTATCTTGGAAACTAAATTTTAACTGAAGTATTACTTGATTGATTCATGCTGGTCTACACCTAAAAAAAGAAAAAAAAAAAGCAATTTTTATCTGTTTTGAAAATCTGAGAGAAATACCTGAGATCATTAAAACAAACAAACAAACAAAAAAACAAAAACAAACAAACAAAGAAACAAGCAACAAAATCAAAAACAACAAAAATCTACAGCACCTAGTAAACAAATGTTTTGGCTGTTTGACAAAAATGTTTTTGAAATGTTTGAAATGGCCAGACATAATATAAAATCTGATGCACAGTGGGTAGTGCAGTACACAGTTAATCAAATTTCATATATCTTATAAATTAAACAGACTTACTGCACAGTCTGTTAGTTAATTAGAAATCATAACTTTTATTTAATCACGTTTTAATTATGTGATATCATCTACAGTATTTAATTAAATAATTAGGACATGTAATTAAAATTTGTAGGTATTAACTGAAGAATATTCATTCTATTCCTAATAATAAGCCTCTTCAAAAAGATAATCCATTACAGATGTCAGTGTGCATATTTTAAAGAAATTGAAGTAAAGTAATGAAAATAATATTTTTGGTCATATGTACAGGTTAAATCATGACAGCAGTAAGCAATCATTTTCATTTCAATGGAACTGTTTACATCTGTAAGAGAAATAGTTATGCTAAGTATTTGTGCTGGATTGATATTTACTGGGTTTACCAGTAATGCTTGATGAGCTTCAAGATTTATTTTTTTTTTTATCTCATAAGCATAGTCACTTCATTTTGAGATATTCCTGATTTATTTCTATTCCTGATTTATAGAAAACAAAATAAACATACAAACAAATAAAACACAAATCCTGTTGGCATGGCAAAAGCATCTGTAGTACTGATGCATAAAAATTCTGTTTACTAGGAGATTGCTAAACAAAGTTTAAGATACAACCACTGCTTCATGTTAGTAACATTTATAGTTTAAAAAAATAGGTAAAGGGCAGGAAATGAAAACAGCAAAAGAATTCTTAGTTTTTCAGGAAACAGAGTGCTTAATAACAAGAGGTCATATAAAGTCACTTTGGTTCATCCCATATTTGTCTTGTTGCTCCAAAAAGATACAAAGACAAGGAAATAAGAGCTACTTCAGGAAGTTGTCAAGAGTTGTTTTTATTCAGCAAGGATGGAAACTGCTCCAGCACAGGTCCTCCACGGGTGATCGGCAGCTCCCCCCAGACCTCCTGCTCCTGCGTGGGTTCCTCTCCACGGGCTGCAGCTCTGGCCTGGGGCCTGCTCCTGCGGGGGCTCTCCACAGACCACAGACTCCATCAGCACAGGTCCACCTGCTCCATTGTGGTCTCATCCATGGGCTGCAGCATGGAGATCTGCTTCATGTGGAACCCATGGGCTGCAGCAGGACAGCCTGCTCCACCAGGGCCCTCTGCACAGGCTGCAAGGGACTACTGCTATAGCTCCTGGAGCACCTCTCCCCCTCCTTCTTCACTGACCTTGGTGCCTGCAAGGCTGTTTCTCACTTTCTCACTCCTCTCACTCTCCCAGCTGCTGTGTGGGACAGCACGGAGTCTTTTTTCCCTGTCCCTGTCCCTGTCCCTGTCCCTTTTCCTTCCTTCGTCCCTCCCTCTCTCCTTTCCTCCCTCCCTCCCTTTTTCTTTCTTTCTTTCTTTCTTTCTTTTTCTTTCTTTCTTTCTTTCTTTCTTTCTTTCTTTCTTTCTTTCTTTCTTTCTTTCTTTCTTTCTTTCTTTCTTTCTTTCTTTCTTTCTTTCTTTCTTTCTTTCTTTCTTTCTTTCTTTCTTTCTTTCTTTCTTTCTTTCTTTCTTTCTTTCTTTCTTTCTTTCTTTCTTTCTTTCTTTCTTTCTTTCTTTCTTTCTTTCTTTCTTTCTCCTCCCTTCCTCCCTTCTTTCTCTTTCTCTCTCTTTCTCTCTCTTTCTCTCTCTTTCTCTCTCTTTCTCGCTCTCTTTCTCGCTCTCTTTCCCTCTTTCCCTCTTCCTTTTTCTCTTGTGTGCTTTGAACCTTCTTTCTTTTTCCCTCTATGTTTTGTTTCTTCTTTCTTTTCTTACTTTCTTTATATTGGGATGTTGGTTGTCTAATTTCTCAGCAAAATTGCTTTCCCGAGCAAATGATATGTTGGAGATATGTGCAGCAAGGCCAGACAGCTTCTAAAATACGTAGTTTTGATTTCAGGAGCTGGAGAGCCTTTTTTTTTTTTCTTTTTTTTTTTTTTTCTTTTTTTTTTTTTTCTTTTTTTTTTTTTCCTGTTTCTAGTTTATATATGCCATATTTAAATTTTGTTAATTCTACATTTTTCTGTAGAACAGCATTGCACTGGAATATTTATGATCAGCGTCAATTGCTTTGGCACTATACACCATGTTAATTTTGCTGGAGCTATGTAAGGAAAGCTCCTCCCACTTATGCTCATGAGAGTTTTCTTCAGATGGCTGGGTACCCTACTGCTTTCTTCACTCTTAACGTAAATATTGTGCCAAGAGATTAGCATGAGTCTTCTACAACTTCAGGTGAAATTTTAGTGAAATGTCAGTGGTGTATAAAATGCTTTACAGTACTTTCATACTGGTGTTAATTTAGTGTCTTTACTTTTGACCCCATATGGTGAACCTTTACAACTACTAATTACTGTGAGTTTTAGCATGTAAAGAAGTTTCATTTTAAAAATATCTTTCTGAAATGAACTCTCTAACTGTATGGGCTCATGCTACTGCTTCTCAAGCAGGAATTCTGTACAAGTAAAAATTATTGTCTGCTGTTAATATATTGTATAAATGCTATTTTTATCCCTGACACTTCACTGCTTAACTATGTACATATGCATGAAATTGGTCTCCTAAGAGCTCATTTATTCCATCTGTCCCTACATGAGGCCATAATTTTGTTTATGACATCAAAACTGGTTGCTATGGAAATGATTATGTCACAAAGCAAAACTTCAGGTGGGAATAAAATATGTACTCAACAGATGATGAAAATCATTATTTTTATTAATAATTTTCTTCATGGAGTGTGGGGAATGTTTGTAAAATCTAAATGTAATGACAACCTCAAAGGATAAGCTTAAAATACACTATGATCTTTGTAAATTGAAAACAACAAAAGAAAACAAAACAAAAAGTAAAGTCAAGAATGATGAAATTCAATAAAGGCAATTATAAAGAAGAAGACAAAAGATTGCATTAGAATGCAGAAAAAATGAGAGACAGCAGCAGAACTTCAGGGAAACAGCAAAAAGAACAACAGCAGAAACTTGAAGAACCCTGATCTCTAAGGCCGACTTTTAAAACCACGCAATTGTGATTCTGGGACCTTATCAATGTATATAAATACCCGAAGTGTGGGATGCAAAGGGATTTGGCCAACCTCTTTTCGTGGTTTGTGGGGACAGGACAAGGGGTAATGGCCACAAAATGGAGCACAGGAAGTTCTGCACCAATATGTGAAAGAACTTCACGATGAGAGTGACAGAACACTGGAACACGCTGGCCAGGGGGGTTGTGGAGTATCTTCTCTGGAGATATTCAAGGTCCATCTGGACGCCTACCTGGGCAGCCTGTTCTAAGGAACCTGCTTTGAAAGAGGGGTTGGACCCGATGATCTCTCGAGGTCTCTTTCAACCCCTACAATTCTGTGATTCTGTGGTAACAGCAAAGTCATATGAAAGGACTGGAGGTGATTATTCCATTCCTGTGAATGTTTGTGTTGTTTTGGCTCTCTACTGTGGCCGGCTAGAAATACCTTTTATAATAAATTTGACGACATCAGGTCAGAGGAAAGAAAATATGACTTACAATGAAAAAAATAAAGGTACTGGGTTTGTTTAGCCCCCAAAAAGACCGAAGAAGGACACAGATGTGTTCTTATACACTACTTGTTATAATGTAAATGTATATCAACTTTGCTGGGAAAAGGATAAGAAGAAACAGTCTTTATTTACAACAAAGTAGATTTACCTTTAGTACAAAGAAAACAGAAAAAGAAATCAAAACAAACAAACAAACAAAACAAAACAAACAACCAAAAAAAACAGTCATTGTCCATGGAACAGGTTGCTCTGGTATGTTAGATTACGGTATCCTCTTCTCCTCTTCTCCAGGGGCTACAAAGAACAGATTAGTCAAACAATTGCCAGGAGTGGCCCTTGTGTGCTTGATTACACCTCAGTTTCAGCCAGTATTTTAGGTGATATGTAAAATTCCCCTCTGGTTGTGCATCTCTATGATAGAATGTTTTTGAATTATTATTTTTAAGCAACATATTAGACTTTGCAAATTAATGGTGGAAAGACACAAATATGCACAGAACCTTGTGAGGTTTTCTCCCATGCTCTATGAATACACTTAAAATACGCATTTCATTTTTTGTTTAAATGGTTTACAAGGATCTGTCCAGAGAGATTTTTAAGAAACTTCCATTTAAAAAAAAAAAAAAAGAAAAAAGAAAAAAAAAAAAACAGCTGTTGGGCAGGGAAAACAATAGCAAGATAAATAGTTATCAGAAAGGTGGACTTAAATACTACATTGGAAACCCTAGATTCTACAAAATTCTTGATAGGAACCTCTTCTTTGATCATCTTTTCAATTTAAGTCCAAACCTCATAATGTGGTGGTCATGTATCCTGATCTGAATATGTGACTGCGTCTAATTCTGAGAGTATATGAACTGCTATATTTTTGTCTGAGGCTTGGGCCCCAAAAATCTTTGGGACTTGGGATAACTTTGAAGTCTTTGGTATAACTGAAGATAGATGCATTTTGTGAGATGTCTACTAGTTTTCACATGAAAAAATCAGTTAGTGGTAGGATTAAATTTATTTGTGGCTTTCAGAATCTCCTCTAGTGAATTGGATAGTTTAGTCCATTTTTAGATGGCAGAAAACATTCTTTAATAGCATTAGACTTATATGCAGTCTTGAAATCTAAAAAAAAAATTAAGTCAGAGCTGAGATCTCAGTCATGATTGCTGTTAACTTAAATTCGTTTTCAGACACTGTGATAGGGATTTGATCATCTAGATGGTGCTTCTTGTTATTTTTTTACAGAATCACAGAATTGTCTAAGTTGGAAGAGACCTCAAAATCATCGGGTCCAACCTCTGACCTAAAACTAACAAGTCCTCCATTAAACCATATCACTAAGTTCAACATCTAAACGTCTTTTAAAGACCTCCAGGAATGGTGACTCCCTGAACTGGCTATCCAGCCAGTTTTTTACTCAACCAAGAGTACGCCAGTCCAAGCCATGAGCAGCAAGTTTCTTGGGGAGAATATTGTGGGAAACAGTGTCAAATGCCTTGCTGAAGTCAAGGTAGACCACATCCACAGCCTTTCCCTCGTCCACCCAGTGGGTCACTTTGTCATAGAAAGAGATCAGGTTCATCAAGCATGACCTGCTTTTCATAAACCCATGCTGACTGGGCCTGATCACCTGGTTGCTCTGCAAGTGCTGCATGAGGACACTCAAGATAATCTGCTCCATGAGTTTCCCTGGCACTGAGGTCAAACTGACAGGCTTATAGTTCCCTGGGTCTACCCTCCGGCCCTTTTTGTAGATGGGTGTCACGTTTGCCAGTCAACTGGGACCTCCCCTGATAGCCAAGACTGTTGATAAATGATGGAAAGTGGCTTGGCCAGCTCCTCCGCCAGTTCTCTCAGTATCCTTGGGTGGATCCCATCTGGCCCCATCGACAAAATTTCTGTGTTGACACCAGCCTCTGAGCCACATGTTTATCAGGTGGGCTTTCCGTGTCCTCTCTGTACCCCTCCCTGCCACCATAGGGATAGACGAAAACACCACCTGTACTCCTGCTCCATCCACTAACTGTCTCAGTCCCCTAAAGTTCTGTTTGATAGCCTTCAGGCTTCTCTCTTTACTTTTGTTTTACTTTCATAGAATTAGAAATGACCAGATATTACTCTTATTTTTGCAATTTTAACTAAGAGTCACAGTAACAATAACTGTGCTAATGATCTATATGTGATTTATTTTATAACCACAAAAATGATCTAGAGAAGTAATCTTTCCCACAAAATTGTTTGGGAACAAAGTTATTTTGCCCCTAAAATTAACCCTGAAGGGCTGCACAACTCTAGGACTATACAAACATTAGTTATTTGTTAACAGAGAATGAGTGAGTGAAAGAATGATTCTTCCATCTGTATATAAATTATGGATGAATGAAAAAATAAATGCTATAAGAAAGGTGACTTCTCTTCCGTATGGGAGAAATTAAGGTCCAAATATACTAAGTTTTATATCAATACACAATTGGCACCAGTGACTGATTCTCTTTTAAAACAGAACAAATTCTAGCCAATTTATTTAAGATATCTAGTGCAAGAAAAAAACAAGTACAAGACTGTTCAGGAAACATCTGCTCTGAGGGAAGACTGTAATCATTAAAAATGTATTTACCATCAGGTAATTTGTAGATGCAGAATTAGCACTGGTTTACAGACAAGGATAAAATTTCATTCTAAGCAGGTGCTAAACCTGGATTTCATAAGTATACCTAGAATTTTCCTGCAATTCCCATAACATAAAGAGTTCAAATATCATACATTTCCGTATTGTACATATGAAGCTGAACTCTGACATATTGAAGCAGATTGCAGTGGTCTCTTAAGAAATACAAAGGAACACATTATAAACTTGGAATAGGCTGTAGTTTGCAAGGTAATTATAATCTTGAAGGTAATGAAAGCTGAGTTTGGCTAGAACAGGGCCTCTGTGAGTCTCCCCACATATACATTGCTGATACGGATTTAAATACATGGAAAAAAAAAAAAGACAAAAGGAAGTTATGGCTTAACCTGCTACTAAAAAGGAAAGAGAATAAGTCTCACTCTACAGCCGAAAAGTTAGAGAAGAGGTCTGGAGAGGAAGACTTCACTTTATTCAAACACCGTGAGCTAGTGAATAACGTAATTCTCACCCTTCACCTTAAACTTTTTGACTGTTTCTGACAAGGTGGGAATTTTTAACCTTCAGGAACATCTATTCCACCAACTGTCTTTTACGTCTCTATTTTTCTCTTAGCACGTCTCTAAAAGTTGTGGTTCTTGCCCAAGGTAACTAATTAACCAAACAGAATTTTATAGTAAGTTATTGGGTTTTTAGGACAGTACAATGAAGATAATTTCAGATGGTACTAACTATTCATATGTAAATGACATAGATGCTCAGGCTGCTGGAGCCTACAGACTCTAGATGTCTGACAGTCCAGAAATCAGTCATTCATTTTTAATATTCTAGTGTTTCTGGAGTGTCATCTGTAAAAGATATATCTTAAACGTTCTTACATCATAAACATCTTAAACCTCAACGTCATAATTCCTAGACTTCCTCTGTCCTTCCAAAAAATGTTTAATACAAGGATTACATGGCAAAAGCTTTATTGCGGTATTTGTTCCCCCAGACATGTCTTCCCCTTCTGGTGGTGGGTAGTCTTGCTGTAGCCTTCCCTAGCCACTCACTAAAGAAGTCCTCCTCTAACAGTACCTGCACTGCTATCAATGTTCCAGTGTATTTGCTAGCTCTCTCCCAGGGCTAGACCCTGTACACTGATAATATTACTTTTTTTTTTATGATTTTTTTTTTTCTCGTTGAAGGTAACATTAACCAGCTTCCAACTTAACACCATCTCAAGATCTGATTCAAGCAGTGAACTGAGACTTGACAAGCCTGAATATCCTATATCAAATGCAAGGATAAATTTTATATTAACCACAGAAAGATGTCACTTTCTGCTAAAACAAGGCCGTGTTCAGGCAGATGAACTTTTCATTCAGTACTTTTGTCCATTGTTTTTATTTCAGTTTCGGTGAAGACAACAGATCACTAGGAATAACCTAATATACCTGATTATTTCAACACTATCATAAGTTGAGAACAATGACATGATGCCAAATTTAGTCTTATGTTTTCAAATGATTTTTACATTTGAGAAAATATATAGAGAAAATAATTATGTATTCATGTTATCACTTCCTCTTGAAATTACTATTTGTCATATAAACTGCAAACTTTTAATTCAATAAACAAAAAATAAGCTTGTTAGATAGTTCATGTTTCAGATTCCAAAAAATTCTTCCCTTGTATTATAATAAAATATGCTAATAATAATAAAGAATTCATGCTATCTGTCAATTTCTAAGCTAATGAAAAATTGTTTTGGATGTTGGTGATATACGATACTGTATGAATAATATTAGGCATAACACAGATTCCATTGACAATCCACTTGTTACCCTCCATCTGTATCTATTTACCACTTTCCTCCGGCCATCAGCAACACTACTAAGCCAATTTATTAACCAATCTAGAATGTTACCATCAGTAATGCAGTGACTCACTAAACTTTTTGTTCTATGATTTAATTACTTACTTTTAAACATTTATGCCAATAGCATTGAAGATGTTCTTCAGATTCAGTTGACATGTTCATTTTTTTTTCCTGCTTTGTCTTTCAATGTCATTTGTGTATTTCATTAACTGTTTAGCAGTACATGTAGCTAGTTATCTGTCTAAATATTGGCTCATTTTTTTTTTCCTGTAATAGAGGATGAAAGGGTCTTGCATTTCATTTTACTCATGAAGGTTTGAAATAGCTTCTAATTTCAGTGCTTGGATTAGATCTCTGTATATATTGCTGTAGTTCAGAGAAGCTTTGCCAATTCACACTTGCTGAAAAATCCGTTGCTTTCTTTTCTTAAATACAGATGAGTTATTGATTTGTTTCTAGTCTTTACATGTATTGCCTGTAAGATAATGAAAACAGTAGATAATTTCATTGAAGTATCTTGTTTTTGAGTTCTCACAAATTTTAAACAATATGAAATCTAAAATTCATATTTTCTACAGTTAGCATTTTATAAATGTCTTTCAATTGCTTTTCAATTCAAAAACAATAGTCTTTTAATTTTTTTTTTTGTCTTTTCAATTGTCTTTCAGTTGTTTATGTTGTTTTCTAGAATTCTGAAAAAGATTGTTTGTTATTATAGGTTATTTATTTATTTATTTACATTAGGTCAGTAAATTTTCTTTGTCTTCATCATGAAAATGGTTTTAGTTTTGTAAAAAGATAAATTACAAATAACTCACCAAATTCTGACTACTCATTCAGCAAAGGGTAGCCAATAAAATATTTCTGTTCCAGTAGTATTTTTTCCTTCTTAGAGAGAAGTGATCAGTTGTCATAGTGATCAGTCTCTAACGCAGTAAGTTCTGAAGGGCTTTAATATATATATATATTTTTTTCTTTAACTCAGTAAAATACTACTAGCATCCAAAATGAAGATTGTATGAAAGATTCTGCAGTAGATTAAACTTCATGTTACAGAATCACAGAATCACAGAATTTATAGGTTGGAAGCAACCTCAAGATCATTGAGTCCAGCCTCTGACCTAACACTAACAGTCCCCACTAAACCATATCCCTAAGCTCTACATCTAAACGTCTTTTAAAGACCTCCAGGGATGCTGACTCCACCACTTTCCAGGGCAGCCTGTTCCAGTGTCTAACAAGCCTTTTGGTAAAGAAGTTCTTCCTAGGGCCCAACCTAAAACTCCCCTGGTGCAACTTAAGCCCATTCCCCCTTGTCCTGTCACCAGGTAAGTGGGAGAACAGACCAAACCCCACCTCATTACAGCCTCCTTTGAGGTACCTGTAGAGAGCAATAAGGTCGCCTCTGAGCCTCCTCTTCTCCAGGCTGAACAAGCCCAGCTCCCTCAGCCACTCCTCATAAGACTTGTTTTCCAGACCCCTCAACAGCTTTGTTGTGCTCCTCTGGACTTGCTCAAGCACCTCGATGTCCTTCTTGTACCGAGGGGCCCAAAACTGAACACAGTACTCAAGGTGCGGCCTCACCAGAGCCGAGTACAGGAGGACGATCACTTGCCTAGATCTGTTGGCCACACTGCTTCTTATACAAGCCAGGATGCTGTTGGCCTTCTTGGCCACCTGAGCACAGTGCTGGCTCATATTCAGCCAACTATCAACCATCACTCCCAGGTCCTTCTCTGCCTGGCAGCTCTCCAACCACTCATCTCCCAGCCTGTAGCTCTGCTTGGGGTTATTGTACCCCAGGTGGATGACCTGGCACTTGGCCTTGTTGAACTTCATGAAGTTGACCTCAGCCCATCGGTGCAGCCTATCCAGATCCTCCTGCAGAGCCTTCTAACCCTCGAGCAGATTGACACACGCACCTAACTTGGTGTCATCTGCAATCTTACTGAGGGTGCACTCAATGCCCTCATCCAGATCACAGTAAAAGAAAAAGCAACAAAATATTTTTTTACCAGTCTTCACCACTGGTAAAGAACTTTTTTATTTTTTATTTTTTTTTCTTCCCCCTCAGGCTTTTGTTGTGTTAGTATCTTTAATGAAGATCACCTGACAGCACTTGTAAATTCCTATTTTTTTTCAATTCTGAATTCCCCTAAAAATATCTTACTGATGAAATGCAATGCCATATGTTTTCTTCATTTTTCCTTACATTTATGAAAAGAAGTGCTGATTTTGAGGTCATGCATTCCAGAGTTTTATCTTGTCATAATTTCTTACTGGAAACTCACTGGAATGAGTTTCAATTGAAGTGTCTTAAGTGATCTTCAATAACAATATGTGAAAATTCTTCACAAAATGATTGTGTTACCTTATGTATTATCAAGCTACTTTAAGCATTGTCAAATACCATTCATCTGGAATAATGGATCTATTCTTTCACTGCCAAATATGTGATAAACATATAAATATATTAACTTTGTAAATGGTATTATGGGATAGTTTATCCATATGCAGCTGCTTTTGTCTTCCCAGCAGAGTTGGGCTGTTCTGTCTTCCTGGAAAATGACGGGAACACCCCTTGCATTCTTCAGTATACAGCAAGTTGCAGTGTTGTAGAGAAAGAAGCACAATGCACTGTAGGATATCACTTTCACCTCTTGAATGAGAAGTATTGGAAAGGTAATGGTTACTATTGATCCTGAAGCTTTTTTTTCGATATGTACTAGTTCATATCTTGAATAATATGCTTGAATAATTGACCAATATGCATATCCTTCCCTAAGGTTATCCTTTTATATCTTTCTTTTCTTTGATTTGGATAAGAAATGCTTTCATGCTACAGTGCCACTGAAGAAGTTGAATGACTTCTTTAAACAGACAAGCAGGAAAACAAAAAAACATACAAAAAAACCACAACCAAATAACAAAAACGGGAAACAAAACATTGTAAGACTTCCTGTTTTGGATATTAAAGTCTAAAAATCCCTTCATTATAGAGTGTATGGTATTCACAAACTTTTTCTTTGAATTTTCTTCTCTAATGATGCAACCTTCCCTCCAGAAACAGAAAATCATAGAATAAACTAGTACAGAAGGGAAGACATCTAGCTACTAGTTCTGTTACAAGCAGAGGTAAATTCAAAGATTGATCAGATTGCTTAGCACATATTCCAGCTACATTTGAAGATCTCTGAGGGTAGATATACACAACTTTTCTGGGGATATATGTGCTTAAGGATTCTCATTATGCAACATTGTTTTCCTTCCATATTGTAATTTCTCATTTTGTGATTTGCTACTGTTGCATTTAATCCTCTGTCTGTGCAGGCCTGACAAATACCTGACTCTGTTTTCTCTATAATGTTCATTTACTTATCTTTAGACCATAGTAGGATCCCCCTTCAACTTCTCCTGCTGCACAGGGAGCAATTAGTTTCTCATTTCTCGCCAGGTGTACTGTGCTCTAGCTCTCTAACCATCCTAGCAGTTCTCTGCTGAACTTACTTGGTCCCCCACTTGTTGCAGTGGGGTACCCGAAACCAGACACAGGTAAATGTGTCCTCCTCAATGATGATTAGAGAAGAGTAATAGTTTTCCTTGAGCTGCTGGCTGTGCTTTTGCTAATGAAATATAGGAAGCTGTAACCCTGTGTGTCATAAGGTCACGATGCACTCATGCTTTAACTATTTGTCCACCAGAACTTCTAGGTCCTTTTCTGCAAAGAAGCTCCCAAGCCATTTGGTCCACAGCTGCATGGAGTTGTTCCATGTCAAGTACAGGAATTGTATTAGTCTTCATTTCATAAGTTTTCTATTTGGCTATTCTGATTTGCTTAAGTCCTCCTAACTGACAGACCTTGCATCTGAGGCTTTGACCATTCTTCCTACATGACGTCATTCAAAAACCGTTTAGGGTGGATCAACTCTTGTTATCCAGGTTATTGATGAAGCTGTGTGAGAATGAAGAAATTTTATGACTGTTTTTCAGTAGATACTGTTCAGAAGACACCTTCATTTCCATTCTTGGTTTGGGTTACCTACATTTCACTTTGGGTAATGTGAGTTAAGTTTTACAACTCTTCATTTTCTCATGTGTATAATCCCATGGAAAATTTAGATGAAAAAATAGTTGCAGGCCTCTAATATAGAATCATAGATTCATAGGATATCCTTAGTTGGAAGGGACCCACAAGGATCATTGGGTCCAGCTCCTGGCACCGCACAGTCCACCCAAAAATTCAGACCATATGACTGAGATCATAGTCCAAATTCTTCTTAAACTCTTACAGGCTTGGTGCCATGACTATGTCCTGAGGGAATCTGTTCCAGTGTGCAACTGTCCTCTCTTTTCCTGATATCCAACCTGAACCTCTCCTGTCGCAGCTTGACACCATTCCCTGGGGTCTATTGCAGGTCACTAAAGACAATAGATTGGCACCTGCCCTTCCACTCCCCCTCATGAGGAAGCTGTAGACCACAATGAGGTCTCCCCTCAGCTTCCTCTTTTCCAGGCTGAACAAACTAAATAACTTCAGCTTCCTCATACGTCTTTCCATCTAGGCCCTTCACCATCTTTGTAGCCCTTTAATATGTGGATAAATGTGTATGTTACCTTTGTATAAGATATAATATATATGTATGGAATGTATGTATGTGATGTATGTGATGGTCTGTAAGTATGTGCAAATGCATATTTAGTTTATATGCCTTTTGAGCGGGAAGAAATGATGGATTTGCAGCATTATCTTTTTCCAGTTTACATGGGAACAGATGGAGATGTGGAGACACTTTCAGAAAGCTCTAAGTCTTAGATTGTTTTTCTCTCACAACACATTCCTTTCTCTGGAGTACATGACTTCATTTTATTGCTAAGAGATATTCTGGAAGTCTTAGTTTGTGGCAGCTGAGCCTCAGGCTGATATGACTGGGCTGGCCTACATAATTCTGTAGAAAGTAAATGTTAATAAAACGTTTCATTAGTCACAAATTTGGAACTTCAAACTACGTGTTGTAAGAACATTTTTGGCTGTGCAAAAATACTGAGTTCTTTTAAATGGAGGAGTCATATGGTTTCTGTCTGAAAGTGAGTGTACATTGTATGTTTCATGGCTAGGAATGTTCTATGCTACTACTTGCAAGATGACTATATTGATACATGACACTTGTGGATGCCAAGTGTTCAGCAAGGAAGAAAGAAAGACTTGTTCAATGGGGAATGAGCCAAAGTCATTAGACTCTCTGTAAGAATGGCAGTGGTATAGGGAGTGTCACTGATGAGAACAACAGTCGATTAGGTCAAAATTTCCATATTCTGGAAATCACTGAATGTAGAAATTAGATACAATGTTACTCCTGTCCCTTACGAGTCAGGAGATTTTTCTGATCTAGCAAAAGGGAAAGGAATTTTGGTCCCACTGAGAATATGCCTTGTGGTTTCTTGTCCTTCTTATTATCTGGAGAACTATTGTTATATAACTCCTTTCTCCCCATGGTCAGGAGGGAGAACAATATCTCCAATTACAACTGACTGCTTATTTCAGTCCTGCATAAGCCCAAACACTCCTGGAAATCTTAAAGAACTGTACAGGGTCTGACTGGGATGGAGATAATATTGGTAACAGGCCATGTAGTGTTGTGGTGGTTTTACCCTGCTAGGCAGCTGAACTCTACCACAATCACTCTCACATTCCCCCTCCTCAAAGAAAAGGGGGAGAAAATATGATAGAAGGAGCTCAAGGGTTGAGATACGGACAAGAAGATCACTTACCAATTGTCACAGGAAATAAAGACTCAGCATAGGCAGTTTAATATAATTTATTGCTTATCACTAGCAGAGAAGAACAGTGAGAAACTAAAAGTAAGCCAGTAACACCCTCAATCCCATCCACAATCTTTCACATTTTTCTTCTGACCAGCACAGGGGAACAGAGAATGGGGCTGCAGTCAGTCCCTGACACTTGGTCTCTGCCACTCTTTCTCAGTCATTCTCTCCCCCTTCTCTACATGGGGTCCCTCCCACAGGATGCCGTCCTTCCCCAACTGAGCCTGCGGGGGCTGCCCACAGGCAGCAGATCTTCAAGAATTGCTCCCACACAGCTCTGTCCCACGGGGTCCATCCATCCCCCAGGAGCAAACTGCTCCAGCACGGGTCCCCCGTGGGTGGGGGCAGCTCCCCCCAGGCCCCTTGCTCCTGCGTGGGCTCCTCTCCACAGGCTGCATCTCCAGCCCGGGGCCTGCTCCTGCGGGGGCTCTCCATGGGCCGCAGCCTCCTCCAGGCCACATCCACCTGCTCCAGCGGGGGCTCCTCCACCCATGGGGGGGCTGCAGCGTGGAGATCTGCTCCATGTGGGACCCATGGGCTGCAGGGGGACAGCCTGCTCCACCAGGGACCTCTCCCTGCACAGGCCACAGGGGAATTTCTGCTGCATGCCTGGAACACCTCCTGCCCTCTCTGTACAGACCTTGGTGTCTGCAGGGCTGTTTCTCACTCCCAGATGCTGTTGCAAAGCAGTTTTTTTTTTCCCCTTTCTTCAATCTGCTCTCCCAGAGACCCAACTAGCATCATTCTCTGGCTCAGCTCTGGCCAGCAGTGGGTCACCTTTGGACCAGCTGGAGCTGGATCCTGTGTGACATGGGGCAGCTGATGGGCTCTGCTCATGAAAGCCACTCCTGCAGCCCGCTTGCTACCAAACCCTTGCCACGTTAACCCAATGCAGTTGCGGTTTGGATTTGTCATATATTGATTACCTGCTAATATTCTAGCTATTGCTGAACAGCACTTTCACAGTATCAAGTCTTTCTCTTTTTCCTCCACCTACTGGCTGGGACTGAGGAAGAAGTTGGGAGAGTACACAGCCTGGACAGCTGATTTAGACAGAACAAAAAGATATTCACTGCCTTATGATATTGTGTTTAGAAATTAAAAATGAGGATTCTTTTGGTGGAGATAGCCTTTGCTAGGGGACTGGCTACTAGTAGGAGGCTACAATCTACTAGTAGGAGGTGGTGAATGATTTGCTTTGGATAATATATTTTTTAAAATAATACTTTTTTTCTTCCTTGTTCCTTTGCTTATTCAACTGTCTTTATCTTGACCCACAAGTTTTCTCACTTTTTTTTTTTTTTTTCTTTCTATTTTCTCCTTTGTTCCATTGAAGGGGGAGGAGAGAGCAAGCATCTGTGTGGTGCTCAACTGCTGGTGAGGGTCAGCCCACCATGAGAAAAGTTATCACCTTTCATCTAGAAGAACAGAAAAAGAACTATTTGGTTGCTCTCATAAGCTGGAAGTCAATTAGGGAAAAAATGTCTTATAAGGGCAATAACAAATAAAATGAAGATATCTAAATACCTAAACCTAAATCTTGTAACCTTTGTACTAAGAGAGATTATACTGAGTGTGCCAGGACTATAAAGGAGATTTAAGGTCCATCTTCCAGCAAAGTAAATGGAAGTCAAAAAAATAAATGCCATTCATTGATGAAATAACTGCATTGTTCTCAGATGCATTGCTTAACGGAACTGAGGCATGCTGTGTGGGCCTGCTGGATCCTCCTGCCATGGGAACCAAGTGTACAACTGTCGCAGAAGTGATTGTGCTAACTTACAGTTGCCATTGTACTGTTGATGAGCTTGGAAAATTTGGAGTGCAGCTGGGACGGAATCGTGGCTCTGAAGGAAGGCCATGCAGGCATACAAAAAAACTGTTGGAACTCCTCATAATTTCAGCTGGCCCATTGGAGTGAGTTCAGAGGAGGGCTACAAACATGATTAAAGGACTGGAGCACCTGTCACATGAGGTCAGGATGAGAGAACTGGGCCTGTTTAGCCTGGAAAAGATAAGACTGAGGGAGACCTTATCAATGTACATAAATATCTGAGGGTAGAGTGTCAAGAGAATGGAGCTGGTCTCTTTTCTGTTGTGTCCACTGACAGGACAAGAGGCAGTGGGCGCAAACTGAAGGACAGGAAATTCCGGTTGAATGTGAAGGGGCTTTTCTTTACTGTGAGGTTGACAGAACACCGGAACAGTTTGTCCTGTTGTGGAGTCTCCTTCTCTGGAGATATTCAAAACCTGTTTGGATGCCATCCTGTACAATATGCTCTAGGTGATCTTGCTTGGCAGGCGATTGACTAGATGATCTTCAGAGCTCCCTTCCAACCATGACCATTCTGTGATTCTGTGTTGTGTCACGTTGATTGCCACTTGCAATTTAACAAGCCCTGTCAGGGAGAACTCCTTACTGTGAACCTTACTGCATGTGACATCAGTGTACCTGCCACACTGAGTGGACTGGGTTGGTTTTCTTGGAACCATGTGGTTGGCATGTTTGGGCAAGGGTTGGGGTAGACCTCTCCTGTGGTGCCTGCTCTCGGGCCTGCTTCTCTGCTGTGTTAGTTGCTGCTTCATGTCATGGGCCTCACATGGTCCTGTGAGGTCCCTTAGCAGAAAATCTTATGTGAGATGGCTATTGCTCTGATCTATTGATGTCTTGAAATATGACTGATATTTTTGCAGCTGAATGCATATTGCAGAAACTTTAGTATCCCAATAAAGCAGAATGGAATTCTTCAGACAGATGCTTTAGTTGGCTCATATCTTCCAAACCTGTTGTATTTCTGCCTGGGCCTTAATATCCAGCTTCTGGGGCTGGAGGGAGCTACTGTGATAGGGCAGAATCTACAAGTTAAACTCAGCCATTTGAGAGTGATATTGGTTGTGCGAGGCTTCACCCATTTGGGACTGTAGCACATATTTACAAGTTGCAAAACAATTCACAAAAAGATGGTGTTCCAGTCTTTGATTTGGGCCAATGGGCTGCCTTCCAAACTTCCAATGTGAAAGGAATAGTACCACTGGTATTCTTGTAAAATAGCATCCTCCATGCTTATTTCTTTAGAAGGTGTTAGGACAAGCTGGCCTATAAGTTCAGAGACTAGCTTTGTTCTGTATTATCCTAATATGGAGAAATTCTCTAAAACGTTCTAGGAAATACTGTTAACAGAAAGGCATAATGTTATATTCTAAATATCTTCCAAAAAAGTAAAAATCCATCTAGTTTTCTTTTCCACCATGTAAATGAGAAATAGCGAGTAAAGATTACTGTACTCTTTCCTATTTTTAGGGAGTTACTTTAAACTGTCACAAGAGTCTCATTTTCAGTGAATAATGCTAGTAAAATAAATAAATAAATATGTGTATTCCTTCTGAAACTGTATTCTTTCCTACTCTTTCTATCATTGTAGGTCTATAATGAAGTATAGAGACCTATACTTCTCCTTCTACTTGTATTTCTCTTTCCTACTTGGCAGTAGGTACCATTATATATCCCATTCATATTATACATTCCCTTTATCTGAGAAAGATCCAACTCTGTATTCTTAACAACACTAAAGGTAATCTGCAATGTATTCCCATGTTAGAGGATCTTTTCTTTTGATAGGCAACTCAGTAACTATAAAGAGACATTTAGCAAGCATCAGGACATTATTCTAGCTGGCTTGGAAATGTGGTTTATGGCCTTTCCAGAAAACAATATCTCATCATTCCAGGGCCTTCCTCTTGTCTGATAGTGCTGTCTCTCTCATGCATGTCTTAGGAGGATGTTTTTTTCCCATGATGGAACATTTCTAGATATTTTGAAGATGAGGTAGAAGGTTTTTTTCATATCTCCTCCTCCTCTTTGCAGAAGCCCTTAATGCAGGTGTTGTCAAAAATCCCAAAATATTATTTTTAACCAAATAATAACTAGTAATGGCTGTTCAACAACATTTAAATAGCAACATTTTATAACCAAAGAGACTGAATTAAAAGATGGCAACATTACACTTTTTGGAAGGTCTGGACCAAACCATTTAGACTTCCAACTATAGAAGTAGATGCAGCCAGCATAATTTCATAGCTTAAACAGATATAAAGGCTTCTGTTTAGAACAATTAGCCTGGCTGATTTTGTGATGTTGGACAAGTTACTTATTGTCATTAAGTGTCATTTTTCCTGTTTATATAAACTGGTATAAATGCGCTATGTAATGTGAACTGAGATGCACTGCTGAGAAGCTTTACAGTTGCTACCCATTAGTTATAACAGTCATCAGCCAACCAGAGAGCAGAATTTATGAAAATGTGGCCTCACATCTTTGTGAAAGACTGCACTTAATCATTATAGTTAATGTTTCTCTAAGCCAAAGGGAACTGCAGAAATGAAACAAGACACATTCCCAGGATAATGCTTCCAATTTCTTCTGGCAAAGGAAGTTGAAAACAATCCTGGGACTTGAACTTGGAGCTCTTGGGTAGAAATGACATCTGGATTTAGGAATTACTGAAATATTTAAACTTGTGCATTGAAAAAGTCTCTAGGTGTGAAAAAAAATAATAAAAAAAAATGTTTCATGTTCTAAATGTATCCAGTTCCACTGTAAAAGGCCTATGTTTTATGGGTTGAATTTTACTAGGTTGTTTGAGGCATGTCTAGATTGTTCCTAACTGAATTGTATCCTGCAAGACCTTTGGTTTCTCAGAACCCCCACCAATCAGCTGTTTAACTCTGGAACCATCTAGAGCTAAGTAGCCATAGTCCCATAATATTTAAATTTCTGCTTCTGGATATGTCCAGAATTGCCTTGATTCTGGCAATATGGAGATTTGATTCAAGCCTTTAGTCCCATAAGAATTCAGACACTAGATATTATAAGAGTTTTATATGCTGGTTCCAGTTCGGTAATCATTCTCAGATTCAAACTTTGTGGGCTAAGTCCACAAAGACAGTTGTTACTCTATTGTATTTTTGAGGCATGTAATGACTTGTAAACTCCCAGAAACTTTAAAAAAACATAACTACCTCGGTCTTTTTGAATCATTTGATTGTAACCATGTGCCTGCTTTTTTAAATTCTGTGATCTTGGAGGTATTATTGGCCTCCACAATATACAATGTGTTAGTCATGTGTGGCTTGTGAAAGTTTGTGTGTTCTCATGGAGAGGTAACAGTCATTTCTCATTCTGCATTTTATCAATCAGCTTGCATATAGCTCATATGTGGTTGGTCCAGCAAGAAACTGGTATTTTGCACTCAGCAAGGAAAATTGAGAGTATTATTGTTTTAGATATAATAATTTGGAGAAGATGAGGAAATGAGAAAGCTTATTTTAGACCAGAGAGATAGTGAGTTTTGGAATATCTCAGGGATACTGGAGGTAAAGTACAGGCATTCTGATGGAAATGGGGTGGGAAGAGTTTGAATACATTGGAAAAGAAGCCAGTTGACATGGCAGATACTAGGCTTTTATAGTGGAACAGAGATTTTTGATTCAGTTATTGAACAGTATATTGAACAGTTATTTTGATGTTTGTAATAAAGGAAAGATAAAAGAAATGTTTTCATAAAGATGTGACCTCTGATGGTAGAGGAATGCTCTGGTGGATGGTGTAGCTATTGGGTAGACCTAAGAGCATTCTTGTAATGGGTAGAAAGGGACCTGTGGGTAAGTACATGGAGAAGAAACAAGGTGAAGGAATGGGAGACACAGTAAATGAGAGGATGTAAGATCTGATGCTGTAAAAACTGTCTTGGGCTATCCACTCTACTGTGTTGTATTTCCTATTCTAAAGATGAAGGCAATTAAAGTCTGTAAAACTAGGGTGTGTATTCTGTTGGTTTTAACTCTCTGGCCTTGTGCTTAAGTGGAAAAGGGGGGCATAAAAGGAGAAATAGGAAAGGTGGAGAAGCACATACAGAAGCTACATGTAAAAAAAACATCTTGCATTTTCCCTGGAAGAATCATCTCCAGCTATCTGACTTACAAGGCACAATGCAGCCCCATAACTTACCAGAGTAATGAGGTTTAGATGGAGCCACTTGCTTGCATAAACATTTTTTTTATAAAACTTGTAGTTAGCATAAATATAATATAAAGTGATCTTAAAGCAAAATGCAACAATTGAAGAGTTAAAAAACACTCTAGTAGAATTAAAGTAATCAAACCACTGGGGACTGCAAATGTGAATAGTAGAAGGATGACTACTACAGGAACAAGAAGAATCAGAACTGCATGAGCATAAAGTATGCCCATATAATAGCCATAATATGCTGAGGAGAAAAAAACATAGCTAATTAACTGAACTTCCCTACATTTGTCTGAGAAAGAAGAAACAAGATCACATATTAATAAAGGTCTGAGAAACTAAAGGTGATTTTCAACATTGGAAAAAAAAAAGGCTTTTGGGGTTATTGACAAGACAGATGTCAATACGCTTGAGTGTACTCTGAGCTACAAGTACTGCTTACCTCAGAAACAAAGTCTGTAAAATTTTTTATTAAACTTTTTTTTTTTTTTTCCTCTTCACTTTGCATTTTCTTGGAAGTAACTGGGAGGTATCCCTTAGTGATGAGGCTGGGTCCACTGCGCATTATACTAGGTGTATGATTTGCCATTGACTTAAAGCCTTTGGAAGACAGATAAATGCTCCACATTTTTTTTCTCTTATGGATCTTCTGTGTTACCTATAAGAGCTATAAACTCAGTAGTGAAACTGACTAAGTGACAGAAATACACTTCAATCCAAAAAGATAAAGCATGCTAACAGAAGGATAATAATTAGAACACAGACATTACATAAATTAATACAATCACTTTTGGAAAGTATAAATGTTATGTGATTAGTGTAACTGAAATGTAACAGCTATGTAATTATAATTGCTCTGTTTTGAAGTACTTTCAAACTACTTTGAAATTCAGGTATTTTTACACTAGATGTATTTGCATAAGTATTCCCTAGGATAATGTATAACTATTATTAAACATGTCTCATTTTACAATTTCATGCAAATGGCCCTTGAGTTTTACAGTCTTGCTTGTTGAAAAATATAATTTGCTTTATTTCTTTCTAGATTTTTTTTTTTTTAAGAAAAAAAGATAATTTATAATTGCATTTATTTTTCTGTTAATTCTTTAAAAAAGATACATTTGTTGGTTGTTGTCAGAGTCCACTGTGTATTATTATTAACATTAATATGTTACAATTATTACTAGATACTTTATTTTTGTTCCAGCTGTCACCCAAATATTCTGGGTATTGCTATGTAGAGACTAGTCACTTTTAAAAGGAATTAAATTATACACATGCAGGCCTATTTGATATAAAATAAGAAGGAGTTTCTGGTATTCATTAAGAGATCTTAATTTGGAGTGTGCCTAAATTAGCCTTATATTTTCTATTTCCCTCATTGTACTCATTATTACGTCTGTAATTTGAATCTTTCCTAGATCTCTCCTGTAGACCTCTCAAATCTGAAGATGATCAAATATACGCACCTGGAGAAATATGCAGTCATTAAGCCCAGCCAACATGGGTTCATGAAGGGTAGGTCCTGTTTAAGAAATTCAATTTCCTTTTATGATAAGATCACCCATCTAGTTGATCAAGGGAAACCAGCTGATGTGATATTTTTGGATTTCAGTAAAGCTTTTGATACTGTTCCCCATAGCATCCTACTGGACAAAATGTCCAGCATACAGCTAGACAAAAACATCATATGATGAGTGAATAATCAGCTGACAGGTAGGACTCAAAGGATTATGGTAAGTGGCTTTGCATCAGGCTGGTGGCCACTCACCAGTGGAGTCCCACAAGGCTCCATTTTAAGGTCACTTCTCTTCAGTGTTCTTATAAACAATTTGGATGTAGGACTAGAAGGTGTTTTGAGCAAATTTGCTGATGATACTAAACTGGGAGGAGTTGTTGACTTTGCTGAGAGTGGAAAGGACTTGCAGAGAGATCTGGACAGATTGGAGAGTTGGACAACCACCAACCGCATGAAGTTTAACAAGAGCAAGTGCCAGGTCCAGGGGTAACCCTGGCTATTTGTACAGACTGGGCAACAAGATGCTGGAGAGCAGTCTTGCAGAGAGGGATCTGGGGGTTTTGGCTGACTGCAAGCTGAATATGAGGCATCAGTGTGTCCTGGCAGCCAGGAGGGCCAACCATATCAAGCATGGCATTGCTGGCCTGTTGAGGGAAGTTATTGTCCCACTCTGCTCTGTGTTGGTGCGGCCTCACCTTGAGTACTGTGTGCAGCTCTGGGCACCACAGTACAAAAAGGATGTGAAACTATTGGAGAGAGTCCAGAGAAGAGATACTAAGATGGTGAAGGACCTAGAGGGTCCACTCCACACCATACGAGGAGTGGCTGAGGTTAGTTGGCCTGTTCAGCCTGGAAAAGAGGAGGCTGAGGGGAAACCTCATTGCAGTCTATATTTTTCTCATGAGGGTGAGTGGAGGGGCAGGCACTGATCTATTCTCTTTAATGACCAGTAACCTGGGGGAATGGTGTCAAGCTGTGGCAGGGGAGATTCAGGGTGGATATCAGGAAGAGATTTTTCACTGAGAGGGTTGTTGTGTACTGGAACAGGCTCCTCAGGGACATAGTCATGGCACCAAGCCTGTCAGAGTTTAAGAAATGTTTGGACTGTACTCTTAGTATTATATGTTCAGATTTTTTGGGTAGACCTGTGTGGTGCCAGGAGTTGGACTCAAATGATTCTTGTGGGTCCCTTCCAACTCAGGATATTCTATGGTTCTATAGTAAAAATTCTTTAATGCTATTGTCCATTTTGACAATAATATGAAGAAATATGATGTATTTCCTGTTCTGGATATTCTCCAAATCCTCATTATAATACTGATTTGCCTTCAAAGTCTATTGAGAGCTTTCTGAAGTACAAGATAACACTGGATGTTGCTAGAACATCATCTGTTGTTACACTGAGCTCCTATCTAGAATGATCCAAAAGAGACAGATGATATAAAATATTTAAGCTGGAGCAGGGAAGATCCAGTGTGGACTGTACTGGAATAGGTAGAATAGAAGAAGGTGTCTACTTAAGAGTGTCTTTTTAATGTACTTAAAATGGGGATGAAAATAACAGAGAGAGAAGAAAATTGAGGTGAGAAACACTCTGGTTTGAATGTAAATAAGTTGACAACACATTAAATTAGTTCTTTTCCTTGACACTTCTAACTTTGCTATTAATAATAACATCAAAACAAAATAAAAGAACAGTGGAAGCATCTCTTGCCAGCCTTGTTGAAGTGAAATATCCTGTACTAGAAGTGTGAATAACATTAATTTTATTTACAGTTAAAATAATGGTTTAAAATCCATGCAGAAAGATGGAAAAATATATGTAGAATACAAGTTCTCTTTATAAGTTTTCTTCTGAAATATATTATTTGTTTAGCTAGCAATGAAGAAACTAAAGTTTCACTACTCTGGTCACATTCTTGAGTCATGTAAGCATTTTTGTACTGTTAGAACTTATCAAGGCTTAGCTGCTTGGAAGATATCTCTGTATACTGTGTTGTTACTAAGTGGATATTAAAAACACTGCAAGGAAGAAATTAGAGCCCATTAGTACCTACATTTTTTAGTCTTCTACACGCAAATGTAGTTGATCTACCTCACTATGCATACCTGATTTCACCATAATTTGAACAAAGAAGAAGGAGCAGTGAGTCCAGGACCAAATAACATCCTAATCTCCGCATGATTTTATGGTGATGGCTTTTCTGTGTCTAAAGTCTACAGTGGACCTCAAGAACTAGCAGATGGCAATGATATGATCCATTCTGACCCATCAGTAATGAATCCAGTCTAGAGGTGTCTCCAGTCTCAAAAATCACAATGTGTTTAATAAAAACGACACTCAGATATTTGTGATGGACAGAGTGGAGAGAGAAGATATTACAGGAATTTAATTAATCTTTTCCTCTTGCATAGGGTAACTATTGAACTCTGGTTTAATTCATGCAGAAATAATTCCTATTGCTTTAAGTGGATCCCTATGCTAAGTTTCTCAGTCATCAGAACTCTTATAGAATCACAGAATAATTTAGGTTGGAAAAGACCTCTAAGATCATCAAGTCCAACCATTCTTGCAGCTGGGCTTGCAAGGCATCTGAATCCAGGTCATACTCATATCCTTTCCATTACCTTTCATATTCCTATTGCAGGAATTATGTAGCCACAGCTCAAATATAGCAGCGTGTTCACTGTCTGTGTAGTTAGAGTCAGGGAAACAGGTAGAAACATCATTGCTATGTGGATTTTATGAAATAACCATGGCACTGTAAGAGTTACTATCTTTAAATCTAATCTATCCCTACAGCAATCTTTTGAAAATTAAGCTCATTCAATCAAATGCTGAATATAAATTATATTGCAATAATGCTGATGTGATGCAATGTTAAAAGAAGATGCAGTTAATGGTTTGGTACTTCAGAAATCTAGTTACCCACATCAATCCTCTAAAGAATAGGTCACACATACACACAAAGTTTTAAATTATGTAATAGTAGTCATCTTCATTCGTCATTTCGTTCTGCACAATAAGTCTTGTACTCAGGTGCAAACTTCTTAAGAGAACACAGAAAGCAAAAGTCTGCTTTCATGTAAAAGAAGGGTTAAGAGTGAAAGTTTCAAAAACAAAGAAGTTCATATAAAAATTTGTAACTTCAAAACTTTTAAGAAAAACAAAACAGCGTCACATTTAAAGGATAAAAGAAAGGTCAAGGGAGGTGATTGTTCCCCTCTTCTCTGCTTTTGTGAAGCCCCCACCTGGAGTACTGCATCCAGGTTTATATGTTCTAGATGAGTGGTTATTACACAGGAGTTATTTAGACTGACTTTCCAAGAAAAGAACAATTGTTAAAAAAAAAAAAGGCCGAAAAAGAAGGTGAATCTGATTAGTTAGTAGATTTGCTCCTGAATCCTGATTCTCAAGCTAGTTAATTAAACTAGTTTGATCACATTAGTTTCTGTGGCAAAGAAACAAAATCCAAGTTTGTATATACTAAATACAGATTTCCAAGGTAATCATAGAATAAAGATCAACAGAAGGAGATGAACCTGAATAGAAAAAAAAAATCCCTATGAATTACTCTCATATCCATCGTGCAAGGAATAGGAAAGAGTAATAAATACCTCAATTTCTCTGACTTCTTTTGTCCTACTGAAATAGAAAGTACATGATATTTTTGTTTTCATACAAATTGCAGCTGGTATGTGAAAACAGCCCTGAGACAAAGGAGGAAGTGGAAATTGTAGTCAGACAGAAAATGTATTCACCCATGTTATACATTTACTATAACTGCAAGAAGGAAAACGCCATGCAAATTTCATTAAACTAATTTTCTTTTGCTACTGCATTAGGTACCATGAACTGAGCATTCAGGTCAGTTATTTTCTGCTGTATAAACATTGAAAACATAGAAATTTAGAATCAATGGAATAAATGAAAATGTCTTCCACAGTCACTACTGTCTTTTAAAAATAAAGTTCGATGTCTCTGTTTTCTACCCAATCTCTCATTTTAAACAACACTATTTGCTAGTCTAAGATTCTTTACATTATGTGAAGACTTGTTTACTTATAAGTAAGGTTGTAAATTAATAAATGAAATTAGAAAATACCTGGGACTGACATTAATAAAGCTGAGTGAGAACAAGTTTACTTTATATTATTTAAATAAGTATATATATCTAATTTGTTATGCAAATAGGGAATGCTTTTATGTAAATCACAATAAGAATAGGCTACAAAAATAGATATGTGGATTTTCTGAATGGCAAGACAGTGGAGAATTTATGAGAAGTCCGGTGTCTAAAATTTAGCTCATTTTTTGTCTCTTCATTTATTTATTTTATTTATTTTTAATTACATAACCCTGTATTTCCACTAGATTATCGCAGTTAGCATAAATTGATTTATGAAGTGAACTCATTGGAAGCTTGCTTTGTTATAGTCGGTTACCAATGACATCAGCCTCAAGGAACAAAGAATCAAGTCCTTTAGGTTCTATGCTATGTTTTGTTTATAAAAATATGCATTGTATGTGCAGGCATTGTAATGCAGTAGCATAATACATTGGCCTTTGGGGCAAAACCATTTACAATTTAACTACATGCTGCTTTCATTAGTAGTTAAAAATGTCATGAGAACATTTTTTTTTTTTTAATGTTAGATTTGCACATATTTCCCTAGAGCTCCTTTTTTTTTTTTTTTTTTTTTTTTTTTTTTTTTTTTTTTAAATCTTTATGCCCACATCTTCTCTTTATTTTTTCCCTTTATATCTTATATTATTTTTCTCTATATCTGCCCAAATAAATTCTACTTATCAACATACCCTGAGAAGTATTTATTTTTCAAGGGCTTTCATGGTGTGGGGAAGCATTTACAAAACAAAACAAAACAAAACAAATAAAACATACATTTTACTTCTTTAGCTGAAGGGTAAATGTCCCAGTGGAGTGAAGGAAGCGAGAAGTCAGAGTTCTTGTTGAACGTGACACATCACTTGATTCAGAACCTTAATATCCATGTAATGCTCACTTTCTCACTAGGGAGACTTAGAAGGAAAAAGTATGTTTCATTTGAGATCATACAGGACAACAATTTACTGTGATGAAAAAAAGCTAAAATCAAACTTGCTCAACTTTCTTAAAATAAACAGAGCTGAACCATCTTCAATCAATTCTGAATTTGGCTTGTATATTGTAGAACTTGTGTACTTCCTAAGAAAATAGTGTTTCATATATGAAAGAAACCTCAGAAAGCATGCAGATAAATTCTCAGATCTTTCTTAAGCATTCTTTGGTACTGGAAATTTATCTTGAACATCTTTATTCCTTTTCCCACTGCAGTTCTTTGCAGGCCATTGATCAGGAGTATGATTTTTATTTATATGTACACTCAAGAGTATGCAATCTGTGTAAATTATGTCCATGACTTGCACAGTTTTCTGAACTGCCTACTCTTTCTGTGTTTTATGCACCATGAATTTGGCTCATGACTGGCTAACATGCAAGACTAGTTCTGCTCATTTTAAACTGTGATCCTAGATCCATAATAATTTTCTGGTGGAGCTTTGATGTAGAGGGGGTTGTTTTATATGTGATTCAACCAGCTGTGTTCCAGTGGCTGCCTGACACTGACTGTGTCCAAAATGCATATAATGCCCTGTGGTAGGATTTAAAGATATTTTGTGGAAATTTCCTTGCCTGAAGTACTCACATCTGAGGAGCTGGGGATTTACATGTAGCTGTTGCCTAAATTCTTTTGCAGTCCAGGGATGAAGCATAATCTCATCTATTGTGAGTGTGAGTATGTAACTCTGGGTGTACAAGTACCCATCATATCTAATCATATAGTAAGAAGACACTTTGAAGCACCATCTGATCAGCTACATATATATTTTTTAGTGTATTATAATGATCTCGGTGGAAATACAGAAATAAGAATTTAAATATCAAAAATGGCTACTGTCTCCTACAGAATGCATATGTAGTCTCCCATACCCATGTTTTTTGACAGCAAAGTCTGTGATGTAGTTACTTTTGAAGCTTCTGCTCAGCTCCAGCCAATGTATCCTACTTGGAAGTGTATCTAGAATTTAGAATGAACACAGAAGTGACCACCTATGCTTGAGAATAATCCTATTCACAGTTTAAGGTGTTGATTTAGAAGTGTCACATGTAAGACTGACTGACTTGACTACAGGCCAATTACCCCCACCCTCTCATCTCTTGATGTGAATGGACATTATTATTTTTTTTCTAGCCTGTGTTCCCATTTTAATTTGTCCTGAGAACTAGAGACTGGCTAAATAGAAGGATGGTTATATCTAGTTATTAATGTGAAGATTAGGCTGATGCAGAACATATATCTGCACAATGGATCTCGGAAGAATTCCCTTTTTCATAAAATAAATACATAAGATGTCTAATTGTTTCCAAAATATATCATGACATAGAACATAGGAGGGAACTGGTAAGATGCACACTGCAAAGAGACTAATATTCACTCTTACATGTCATAGAGTCATAGAATCATAGAATATCACAAGTTGGAAGGGACCCATAAGGATCATCAAGTCCAACTCCAACAACAAGAAAACAAGAAAAGAATTTGAAGAAGAGGGGTTTTAGGCATCTTTCTTTGCAATTTTTTTAAATTATTATTATTATTGTTTTAATTGTACATACTATGCAAAATGTGTTTTTTTTTTTTTTTCTCAATAAATTATTAATTGTTATGTTTGGTTTTATTAAGAGAAAAAAAAAAGGGGGGGAGGGGGGTTATTTTCCAGAATAGTTCTGGAAAATAACACCTCCCTCTCTCTCTCTCTCTTTTCTCTGGCCCTCTCTCTCTCTTTTCTAATTAAAGCAACAACAACAACAAACCAACATTGTACACGCAGTTCATAAATTAACGAGAGTTAGATAAGTTATTTTTCTAACTGTCAGCCTTCCTACACACACATGATGTTACACACATTCTTGTATGTGGGATTATTTTAAAGGACAATGGGGAATAATATAAAACCTTTACTTTTATTTTTATTTTTTTTAATTTGATGATGAGACAGTTTATGGAAGCAGAGTGACTTAGTGGCTGTTGTTTTATGAGGCTGACTTACATTCCCAATAAACACTAAAACTATAGTGTCTATTTTTCTTTTATTTCCCCCCCTTTGGCTCCTATCCACCTGTATTTGATTAGGTACAGAGAGATAAAAGTATGTCACCTTAATTTTCACAACAAAAATGCCAAATTAAAGAAAGGTTTCAGTTTCTCACAGTTTTCTTTCTAGAGGCTCCAGGCAGCTGCTAATCATTATGTTTGCAATATTAAAACAAGACCCCAGGTTAGTTTGTGTTGGTTCATTTACAAGAATGTTCTGTATTTGATTAGACTCATATGGTTTATAAGGATGTCAGGTAGAAGCAATTGGGCCATTTATTTCTTTATGTCATTAACTGTCTGTTCTCTATTAGACCATTTAGATTTCTGGAAAAAAAAAAAAAAAAAAAAAAAAAAGCAGGAATAGGGCTATACATCCTAGAGATAATAGTTCTAACATGCATTAGGCAGTTACACTGCTAACTATCACCTCTTTCCATTAACAAAACATTTTCAGGTGGCTTTTGTTTTGGGTATGTTGTATATCTTTAGAGTCTAACAATCAGTTTCTAATGGCAGTAAAAACAGTTTAAAAGGACAAGAGAATTATAAAATTTCCAGAAAATGAATCATAGAATCCAAGTTGTTTTCTCCCTTCATTTCCACATTTCTAAGACTTTGACTTGCTTGGCTTTGTTTAAATCATTTTTAAATAACAAATAGACCAAAATAAAAGGTAACTCAGGTCTGCTTAGCTCATTCAAAGTCCAGCACAAGCTGGCACTTAAGTGGATCACTGTGGATTCTGGAGGTGATATATAAATCTGGTGTCCACATGAAATGGAGCTGCTGATGTCAGAAAATCTGAGCTCTTATCTTTATCACTGTCTTCTCTGCATGTGACCACCCAAAAATCAGACCACGTGCCCAAACACTTCTTGAACTCTGTCAGGCTTGGTGCTGTGGCCACTTCCCTGGGGAAATGCCTGTGCTTATGTCCAGATGAACAGCATGATGTTTTTAAATAATAAGGAAAACAAAACAAACAAATAAACAAAAGAACAATATTACTTTCTTACTTTGCATTTCTAACACCACCTGTTTTTACATAAAACATAATGCCATATCAGCATTGTACTTCTTTATTTTTTTATTTTTTTTTCTTCCTGAAACTGCTTTAAGCAACAGATGGCACTAGCAATGATACCTAATGTTAATTTGGTTAATGGTCTCTATTATGAGACCCTTGACCTCAGCTTAAAACTTTGCCAAACTTTAACCATTTTGGACAAAATTTTAAAGCAGCTTGCATGCCTTTGTTTAAAGGACATAAAAAATAGCCAAACTCCATGCGGTTATTTCATTTCAGATGCTAGTTTAGAAAAAAAAACTACAACAGTGTTTGATAATATTCAGGCTACGATGTATGAGTGAAATGTTCTTTGTGTTTAGAAGAAACCTTGCTCAGATTCAAAAAAAAGTAAAACTGTCTGAAATTATAGATCAGACAACATCAGAAAAGATCTGCTGGAGGCTGACTGCTAAATTATTTTATAATGCTGATTGTGAATACATTTCTACAGAGCTCTCGTGGGCTGGGGGCAACAGACATTTTCTGTTCAGAAGACAAGCAGTGCCTTTTCTGTAATTTTCTTTTTAGGTGGCCAGTATAATACTACGAGTGGGGAAACTAGAATTTGATGGATGTTATTCAGTCTGTTGATTCCTGTGCAAGGGGCTGGTTGCCCTATTAATCAGTGAGGTGTTTTCTGGGTAGAGCACGAGAAGGCAGAAGTTGTACCACTCAGAGGAGGCATACTGAAAAACCGAGAGATGAAATGGCAGAAAAAAGGGTTTAGGGGAGCAATCAGGATACAAAAAGAAATCATGATAAGAGGAGCTGTAAGCAAAAGGATAGAAATCTTCCTGCTGTTTAGACACAGTTCTGTTCAGGATATAGTTTTTAAGTGATAATTTCTCTTTCAGTTTAGTTGTTCTCAAATAGTGCAATCTACCACCAGAAGGTATCTTGCTCTATATCTCAGAATATACATGGAATGACAGATAAAGAGTCAGTCATCTGTAAGCCTGTGTCTGTGGTTGAAAACTGGGTAGTACTGGGAGAGATGAAAATAGCTCTTTAGGGGGGGGTCCACTACAGGCACTATGGGATGGGACTGAGCAAGCTATTCATCTGAGGTATTGGGAAATTTTGTGGTATTGACCTTAGAAACATTTTTTTTTTTTTTTTTGCCTCTTCACAACAGTACTTTCTCACTTTCTGCTTCTTCAAGGTTTAAACTGGGGATTTTCCAGTAGATAATTCTCCTTATGTGATAAAGTGGTGTCAGTGCTATCACAGAGTCTCACTTGGATGGTTTGTGAACCTGAATCACATGCAGCTTCAGAGCCATGGAATGGACAGGCAAAAGAAAAATGGCAATGCACTGTTCATAGCAGTTAACCAGACAACAGAGCAGATGCCTGTAAACTTACTGCTGACAGCCCTAAGCATTTAGTGGAAGTCCCTGTATTTCAAAAAAAAAAAAAAAAAGGATTTTGTAGTGATTGTACTTTCTCTTTAGAAAAGAAATAGTAACAATAACAACAACAAAAAGTAGAAAATAAATTTAAAAGTAAAATTGAAGCATTTAAAAGATAAGCAACTCCAGAATGTCACATGGTAGTCATTACTTACACCATTACAGAATTTCTTTCTCATTTCTTTACTTTCTTCAACTTAAGAGATGAATGAAGCTGATATTATCTGATAGATCTCCAGTGCTTTAATCATGATAAGATTTGGATACTGAGGTTTATGTAACTCTTCTGTATTCACTTGAATTCACAGAATTGTCTGTGTTTCCATGGTTTGCAGTCCTTACTGCAGCCCAAGAAAATCCTCATACAGGGGAAGGGGAAGGGGAAGGGGAAGGGGAAGGGGAAGGGGAAGGGGAAGGGGAAGGGGAAGGGGAAGGGGAAGGGGAAGGGGAAGGGGAAGGGGAAGGGGAAGGGGAAGGGGAAGGGGAAGGGGAAGGGGAAGGGGAAGGGGAAGGGGAAGGGGAAGGGGAAGGGGAAGGGGAAGGGGAAGGGGAAGGGGGAAGGGAAGGGAAGGGAAGGGAAGGGAAGGGAAGGGAAGGGAAGGGAAGGGAAGGGAAGGGAAGGGAAGGGAAGGGAAGGGAAGGGAAGGGAAGGGAAGGGAAGGGAAGGGAAGGGAAGGGAAGGGAAGGGAAGGGAAGGGAAGGGAAGGGAAGGGAAGGGAAGGGAAGGGAAGGGAAGGGAAGGGAAGGGAAGGGAAGGGAAGGGAAGGGAAGGGAAGGGAAGGGAAGGGAAGGGAAGGGAAGGGAAGGGAAGGGAAGGGAAGGGAAGGGAAGGGAAGGGAAGGGAAGGGAAGGGAAGGGAAGGGAAGGGAAGGGAAGGGAAGAAGAAAATTGTAGGTGTATGTGAAGTACACTACTACATTTCATACTACATCAAGATAGGATAGAGGTGTGGAGGTACAGTCACACTTATTTCTATATCTGCATTGTAATAATCTCTTTCCTGTGAAAGCAGGCTCTCAGAAACTGAACATCTCTTTGTCTATACTATGCTTTTAAAGTTTGCAGTGGAAAAAAAAGCAACAACAGAAAGACAATGTGCAACTAAAAATTGGAAATATTTACATATTCTTTCTCTCTGTGTATATGTCAAAATGTATATTAAATACAAAGTTTTGTGGAGGTTTAAATGTATACATGCTTTTAACAATAGGCCTTAGCATATCTATTTTATATATATATATATATATATATATATAAAGTTATAAAAAAAAAGTTCTGTTATAATTAAAGTTATTTAATAATATATTACATATATTACAATATATAACAAGATATTTAAAATCTGACATTCTATCCTAACAAAAGGATTAAAGATGAAGATGGCTGCATCTCTTTTCTCTCTGTTTCACATTATCCCACTGACTACAAAAGAGGAATGGTAGTTTACGAGGTGGACGAGGATTGATAATCATTAAAATGATATCACTAAAATCCTCATTTGGAGCGTAGATGTTTTACCAACAAGTCCAGTAAAAAAAGACTCAATTTTTATTTGGAATGAAATTTGATAATTCAGGTCATCTGTGCATATAAAGTAGTTGAAAACATGGACAAAATATGGAAGTGTTCTGGTTCCCTGTTCATTTGGAAACAAATGAAAAATCTGTTATAAACCCGTTAGTGAAGTAACAAGAAAAAGAGTTAAAGTTTAGAGATGAGATAATCAATGAAGTCTTAAATCCAGTGCAGTAGTGTTGTGTCCAGCACCTTTCTCCCTCCCCTGCCCCCCTGCCGCCCCTCCCCAAGCCAAACATCAGCTGTTGTAACATCTTGTAAATATTATGTTTCATTATATTTCCAACTTTGACACTATGGTGGTACTCCTGTTAAGACACATTAGAGGAAGCATTTTTCTTTTCTGTCCTTTAGCTAAAGTACTTGTGTGACTTATATGAGACATATAAAACTTATTAAACAGGTCACATTTTCAGAGAATAAGTAAGCAGAATATTTAGAAGAATTGAGGTCTGGACTCCATGAACCAGCTTAGGGAAGGAAATCATATTAGAAGACGATTTATAGAAGTCAGATTTTGTTTGTGTTGATAGGTTGTTGTACAAAGTTTGTACAAAGGCTTTGTTGTACAAGGCTTTTATCTCCAAAGCATGTGCTTTATCCTGACCTATTCAAGTGAGCTTCACATGGTACTACAATGAAACATGTCGAACACCTGCCAGATCTGGGTTGACTTTGTGGTAGGTAGGAACTTTAACATTTTTGTCATTTTAATACTTGCTATCCTCATACTGAGAATTAAACTTCAATGGTAAATATTCAATACATCTTCATTCTAGCTGATCTAGATGTTAGAGATAGATCTCAGAGATGGATTCAGTGGTGTACATCCTGATCAATACACAAAAATAAGCACTACAATAAGAGAAACTTGACCATAATGCCTCTATGAACTTTGTGCAGAGAGATAGGTACTTCTTAAAAACAGTTCAGACCTCAGCTGGTAATGACATAATGCAGTCTGAGGTTAGGCATCTTCATTATGTCTGTGAAACTACCGAGATTTTTTCTTGGTCTTTGAGCTAATTTTTCAAAAGACAGTTCCCTTTTCCAGTAAAAAGTACAGAAATATAACAAATAAGGGACCACAGACAGCTGTGACCTTTCCACTTACCAGAAACATGTCTCATATAAACCTCTCTGGGACATAGCTCCCTGCGACATAGCTCTATGATTTCTTTTTCAAAAATTGAGTTAAAATCAGTCATTTATGATCAGAAAATCTCATATCAGAAAATATCATATCAGAAAATCATAAAAAATATCAATATCAAAAATATCATAGTAGAAAAATCTCATATCAGAAAATATGCTCAGGAGAAATTAAATATTTTTTGCTTCACAGAATCACAGAATCACAGAATCACAGAATTTCTAGGTTGGAAGAGACCTCAAGATCATTGAGTCCAACCTCTAACCTAACACTAACAGTCCCCACTAAACCATATCCCTAAGCTTCCATTTTTTATGCAACATTCCACTGCTTATAAACTTCTTATACGGGATGGGGGTTACTGAAGGTATTACTTCTCATCCACCTGCAGAGATCCAAACTGCAGTTTTTGCCACTTTCAGAAAAATGCAAAAATCACCTGACTGTAGTCCTCAGAAAGGCAACAAAAGTAGTCAGTAACTGAATGGAAATCTTCAAAAATCTTTATTGAAGCCGACTCTTCATTAAAAACATTCTATAAAATTCATGCTTTGCACTTGAAGTAAACATATTGTAATTGTTTGGAGCAGGGACTAAAAATTTTATTTTTGTACATGTTCAGGAACCTATAAAATAATGCAATGTAATTTCTGTGCACACAACTTATTCTTGGAAGAAAATATAAACTTTCATGGAATACCACGGACATACAGAAAGTTCATTTCTTTAAAGAATTTATTTTTAAGCATATGAAGAATTATTACCACTTTTTATTTGATAGAAAATAATAGAGATGTTGCGGATTATATTTTGATAAGCACCAGAATGCTAGTATAAAAATTACTCTGGCAAATCAGACTATAATAAAAATAAAGAAAAATAAACAGATTGAATCTCTGTTGAGGTTCAGAGTAATGTCTCAACTATAGAACAGTTTATATATTTGAATCAAAACATTACCATACTCTTTTTTTTTTTCTTCTTCATTAGAAATGCATAACTATGTAATAACAATAATACGGAGTTTGTATGTGGCTAATGAAACAAGAGTCATCTTGCAGCTATAATGAAAATAAAATTACAACCCTCTGTTCCTGAAGGAGCTCTCATTGCCAGGCAGCAAAATTCAGGCAGCAGAACTAAAAGTACAGAGAGAAGAAAAGATGATCTTGGGGTTTGGAGAAGTTTAGGAGGGGGAGGAGGAGGTGGGGTGTGTGAAAAAAAAAAAAAGAAAAAAAAAACACAAGCAACATCATCAAAACAAACAAGCAAACCAAAAAACACAACCAAAAGAGATTATGTTTGGAAATTAATTAGATTGTTAAATCAAATGTTCACAACCTTTCTGTAGCTTAGGTTCACCTGATGAAGTTAGAAATGCTCTGTACTTCTTTAAATATCACAAAGCCGGTATAGGTTCTTCAGAACCTATTCTCTTAAGCTCAGCACTATGCCTTGCCTTTTTAGTGTTTGTACCACACAGATAGTGTTTTGCTTCTTGTCTGAGAACCACTGATATCAAATAGAACAAGGGAAGCAACAGTGGTGAACAGAAAAAATAATAAATACAATACAATACAAATATAATATAATATAATATAATATAATACAATATAATATAATATAATACAATACAATACAATACAATACAATACAATACAATACAATACAATATAATAATAAATCATTCTCAGTATTCTAGTAGTATTCTCTTTCTTTCTTAGAAAATCCAAGCTAGATGTCTATAAAGCTGATTGATAAATCCTCTGAGGGGTGTCCTTATAAAAGATAAAAAGATACTTTAATTCAAAATTTTAGGAAAAAAAATCTAGAAAGAATATCTGATGCCTACTGGTTTACATTTGTTTCCAAGGATTTACATGGGAAAATTACCAGTCAGGTCTTGCTCTACGTATTGTTATTTATTTGCACTACAACATTTCACAAAGGTACAAACCAGGGTAAGAACATTGTAAGCCCATATAAAAACATAGAAGGAACTTAGTACCTATTTTGAAAAAGACAACTAATATATTCATTTGTATGACCAAAGGTAATAAATAAGTAAATAAATACAGAGGGTTGGAAACAAATGACAAAATGTCACAAAAATGATCATGCAGTTATGTGGTGCACAGTGTAGGAATGCATACTAGGCTAAGTGACACAATAGCTCTAATTAGAAGCTGGTGGGTGTTGATTCTGACCTTTTCCTGATCTTCTGCAACTGAGTTGTTTAAACTTGAAGATAAGAGGAAAAAGATCTATAAATTCCTTTGAATTAGAAATTTCACTGTATCAAAAACCACAGTTTCAGAATCTGTTTGTATGTCAATTTGCATGGAAACATCCACTGTTTGTTTTCATATGTCTTTTCATTAAAAGTAATTATTTTTAATTATTTTAAGAAGGAGAGAAATAAGTGATAGAATATTCAATAGGATAAAGACATTGGTACTTATGTGGGACTTAGATACTGGATTAGTTCTTGATCTCGTTATGAACATGGATTCATATTTATCTCTCCTGTGTATATGCTGTCCACACTTTTTTGTACCTTCCTCTGCCTTTTTTTTTTTATTTTCCCTGAATTCTCACCCTTGACTTCGACAACATTTTAATAAAAACTGACACATATTCTAAAATTTTGCTCACTTGAAATTGTGACGTCTCATTCACGAATGTCTTGAATGGCTTTATAGCCAATAACATGCATTTATATATTCTGTAAATTGAATAAAGGAAGTCTAAGTTGTTTGCTAAGTAGTTTGTTTTGTACTAAAATCCTTAGAGTAGATTGGTGTGTAATGATTTACTTAAAAGTGACAGGAATTGTGGAAGTTGCCAACTCTGTGACTAATTCTCTATGCTGAATCCACAGATGATACATATTTAATATTTTTATCCTGAATACGCTCTATATAATCATAGAATCATAGAATCATAGAATATCCTGAGTTGGAAGGGACCCTTAAGGATCATCAAGTCCAACTCTTGACACCACACAGGTCTACCCAAAAGTTCAGACCATGTGACTAAGTGCACAGTCCAGTCTCTTCTTAAATTCAGACAGGCTCGGTGCAGTGACCACTTCCCTGGGGAGCCTGTTCCAGTGTGCAACCACCCTCTCTGTGAAGAACCCCCTCCTGATGTCAAGCCTAAATTTCTCCTGCCTCAGCTTAACCCCGTTCCCGCGGGTCCTGTCACTGGTGTTAATGGAGAAAAGGTCTCCTGCCTCTCAACACCCCCTTACGAGGAAGTTGTAGACTGCGATGAGGTCTCCCCTCAGCCTCCTCTTCTCCAGGCTGAACAGGCCCAGTGCCCTCAGCCGTTCCTCGTACGTCTTCCCCTCCAGGCCTTTCACCATCTTCGTAGCCCTCCTCTGGACACTCTCCAACAGTTTCATGTCCTTTTTATACTGTGGTGCCCAGAACTGCACACAGTACTCGAGGTGAGGCCTCACCAGCGCAGAGTAGAGCGGGACAATCACCTCCCTCGACCTACTAGCGATGCTGTGCTTGATGCACCCCAGGACACGGTTGGCCCTCCTGGCTGCCAGGGCACACTGCTGGCTCATATTCAACTTGCTGTCTACCTCAACCCCCAGATCCCTCTCTTCTAGGCTTCTCTCCAGCGTCTCATCGCCCAGTCTGTACGTACAGATGTTGGTCTGTGACCATAGCAGTGCTCACCATGGAAATAGAAGCTTGCCTGGGTTTAAGTTTACTGTTAATACCACACTGTAGAACAAACTCTGTTCAAAAATAGAAGGAGCTCTAGCCAGGGTTCTGACGTATCTTCCAGCATATTATATGAACCTCTGTAAAAGCTAGTCTGTATCTTGCTACCACTGCTGTTGACTTAGAGTAGTGGATTTTTATTTTATTTTATTTTATTTTTATTTTTTTACAGACCTTTGCTGATTCTCCGAGTTCATTCTCTGTTTCTTCTCAGAAACAACAACAAGAAAAACATACTTGCAGGTGGAGGCATATGTCTGTGAAGCATAAGTTTATCACAATTGAGTCACTAGAGTTTTCTTGGAGAGACATAGGAAAAAAATGATCTTGGAAACCTGTTTAAAAAACAAACAAACAAACAAAAAAACCCTCAGTTTCTTACACTTTCATAGTTGCCTAATAATATTTCAATTAATGCTTGTATGGGAAGTTGACAAGATAGCCAGTGTAATTACACTTTGGGAAGCTGGTAGATGTGGTAATCACAATAAATTCTTAAAGAAGATTTTTCGGGTTCAATAGTTTGTTTGTTTGCTTGCTTGCTTTTGCTAACCCAAATGTGTGTCAGGCCTTATTGCTATGATACAGACGAAATAATAATTACTGCACATAGGGATCAGGAACAATCCAAAATGTAATCCTCTTCTTCAACGACAGAAAGACAGCAGAGCTGCATTGGAACCAACATAGCTTCCTTCAGGTCATTAATGGTAATTTCTTGGGATGTCATCATCCCTAAGTGCAAGCAAAACACTTTTAGTTCCCCTTGTTTTCAAACTTGTTCTTTTGTTAATAACTGAAAGGCAAGTGAAGGGTGGTGTGCCTTAGCAGGCTCTTTGCAAACAGTCTCACTGTTCTGTGTTACTATTTCTATCTGAATCTGTATTCCTTTCATTCAAGTGCCTATTCATCTGCATTATTTTACTTTTGAGTACTTGACAAAAGCCCCCAAACTCAAACACCCTAATTATATTTTCTGATTTACACCAAGGAACTGATTTTGTCCATAAAATACAAAAGTAAGGTTTAGATTATGGTGTATAATGTATAAAATGCTACTTTAAATAGTTTCGTTTTCTCATTAAAGTATTTTTCCCAATTTATTGACATCAGGAGACGCAACAAGTTTTCTTCATATTGATCTTAGGGGACAATAAGCAATATGCTACATGTCAGTTACATCACATGAGTTCAGTAACACCTGAAGTAACAGCTATAAATGCTCAAATTATTTTACTTATCTACAGAACTTTGATTTAGAATATTAGAAAGCCAAGGATTTAATGAATAATTATATATATATCTTTAATGACAATTTTATGACATTTTTTTAGCCAGGTTCTAAATTTCATTTGGGTCCATTTGCACAGCTGGGGACAGCTAAGAATGCCTCTGCTCACACAGTAATTCCTGGCTGGCATCAGCACAATACTGACTTCTACTTCATCTGTCTGAAGCAGCCATCTGCATTGTGGGGTTCTGGAAGCATTGCAAAGCCACAGAAAATGTTTTCTTCTTTATGTTGGACACTGGGTAACCAAATGTGAAGATCACAGCTAGTCATGACACAGAGCTCCCTGAGATAACTTTAAATGGCCTTCATTATGAACCAGAAATGATCTGATTATGTCAGCAAAAATTCTGTTTTTTCTCTTGTGAGACTCGGGCCTTGGCTCTGACTCTAAGATTTTGCCAAACAGAGAAAATGAGTACAGGAAAAATGTGTTTTTATAACATCTTTGTGTTTTTAGAGCCTGACATATCTCAGTCCATGTTTCAAACTGAATAGATACCTCATCTTTAGAGAACTAAATGTGATGAAGAATCTCAGGAAAAAAAAAAAAAAAGTAAGACAAATTTTGCACTAACCTGATAACAAGCTTAAAATCTTCTTCAGCATTTATTGAAAGTTTATGTGATTCTGTGATATGTTTCTGAAAGCAGTGAACCATAGTCTTGGGATATGGAAAAAAATAAAACAAAACAAAGCAACAAAAAACAAAAAACAAAAAACAACAAATGTTATAAATGAAGTCTCAACTCAATCTGAATATAGTAATATTTATAAAAGACAAGTAAGCAGCGCTGGGTGCACTGGGAGTCTATGCTCTACCAGCACGCACACATGAACATCAAACTTTATAAACATACAGAACATACTAAACCTGAGTACGCCTATACATATGTACAATCGGAAAAGGTAATGCCCATGACTGGGGGAGCATAATTGGAGTTGGTAATCCTGGTTGAAGTGCTCCCATATCTTCCCTGACTTCATTATTTTATCTCATCCCATTCCTAAACACAACATTAGATTTCTTTTCAACAGTAAACAACAGATGCTTTTCAAGTATTATTCCTTTAATGAGAGTCACTTTAAAATGTGTGAAATCCTAGAGCATATAAATGTCTTGCAGTTCAAGGTATAAAATTATGTGCCATTGAATAGTGCCCTATAATTCAGAAGGTGATTAAAACAATACATTGTCTCTTTAACTTAAGTGATGACATCCTAGGGATTGACTGTCCTAGGGGACTTCTAAGCTGCCTTTTATTCTTAATCTTTCTAGAAAAAGACATAAATTAAGTAAGTAAATATTATAAGTAGAGTTATATGCAGATGCTGATTCCTTAATCTATCATAACTACATTAAACGAATAAGGTATTCTGTTTGCTGAACCAAGATTGATATAACTTGTAGGTGACTTTGGCGAAGAGAACTAAGAAGAAGCATTGTTATAATGAAACTTTCTCAAAAGTTAATACTAGTTTTGCATCATCAACCAAGGATATCTTTTGCTTTTGTAATGGTAGTAGTGCTCATAGTCCAAGCATACATAACTGGACTGTATTTATCACAATGTGATACCTAACTAGATTATATTTCTCAACTGTGATGATGTACTGGTGCTAGGTATCTAACATCTGAGAGAGTAATGGTCTGAGGACTTGACAATTGAAAAATCAGCTAGCTAAGTGAATTTATTGTTATTGTTATTAAATTATTTATTTACTTATTTTTATTTTTTTTCCCCAGGACTTTTGGAGATGATGCAGGTTATGGTCTTTATTTTCAAAAGCTCAGGCATTGGTGAGATCTGCCAAGTAGAGAAGCCCATCTATTATAATTACTGTAGATGAAAAAGACATTTACATGCAAGCAAACTCATTGTGAATTCCTTGAGAAGTAAACTAATCTTAAAAATTTAGTAGTTTCATATAATCAAAATAATTTCGTCTATCTAATTCCAACTGGTCTTTTAGATCTGTAGATCTGTTGCCATAGGTGCAGTCACTAACTTTCAGGAAAATAATTTACCTAAAAGAAATGTATTCATTAATGTTAGAGTGTTTTTTGATAATTTCTTCTAGCAAGTATTATATGAACTGAAAGCGGATATGCCTTCTGATTTCTTGTCTGTCATAGTTTAACCTGGCCGGCAGCTAAACACCACACAGCCATTTGCTCATCCTCCCCCCTCCCTCTCTGAGATGGGGGAGAGAAATGGGAAAGTGAGTTGACATAAAGACAGTTTATTAAGACAGCAAAATAATAATAGCAATAATAATAATAACAACAATAATGATGATAATAGTACTACTACTAATAATGTGTACAAACAAGTGATGCACAATGCAATTGCTCACCACCCGCTGACCGATGCCCAGCCTAACCCCAAGCAGTCCGGCCCCCCTCCCCCAGCTAGCCACCCCTATATATTGTTTAGCATGACGTCAGATGGTATGGAATACCCCTTTGACCAGTTTGGGTCAGCTGTCCTGGGTCTGTCCCCTCCCAGCTCTTGCTGCACCCCCAGCCTGCCTGTTGGCAGGACAGAGCAAGAAACTGAGATGTCCTTGGCTTGGTGTAAGCACTGCTCTGCAACAATTAAAACATCGGGGTGTTATCAGCACTTTCCTTATCCTAAGCCAAAACATAGCATTCTACCAGCTACTAGGAGGAAAATTAACTCTGTCCTAACTGAAACCAGGACATTATCTTATTTGATTTTACATCTAAATTCTGTCATTGTTACCCAAATATGACAATCCTGTCTATGTCTAAAGCATAGATCTTGTCTTACTTTAATCCTTATTCAAAGAGATAATTAAAATAGTTCTAAAGAAACAGAACTTTTAGGATTCTTGAACTTCATAGAATGGACTCTTTTAGGATAATGTATGAGGTCTGGAAATCCCCTTATCCAAGCCTGGTTCACCAATACTATAACTGAAATGGAATCAGTCTGTATTACACATAGTCATGATAGTCAAGGCTAATAGTACAAAGTCTGAATATATGTGGCCTAAAGGATAAGGAAAGAAGGATAGACCTGTAGAGACAAAAGGTTTTTGCTTAACTACTACAGGCCATATTACTTTTCTAGGTGATGTTAACAGAAGAAATGTCCTTTGTCCCTCTACTTTTCACCAGAGATAAAAAGAACAACTACATGTACATTTGGAGTTAAACCCAGTTGGAGGCCGGTCACTAGTGGAGTCCCCCAGGGCTCAGAACTAGGGCCAGTTCTCTTTAATATCTTTATTGATGATCTGAATGAGGAGATCAAGTGCACCCTCAGTAAATTTGCAGATGACACCAAACTAGGTGCATGTGTCAATCTGCTTGAGGGTAGGAAAGCTCTGCTGGAGGGTCTGGATAGGCTGCACCGATGGGCTGAGGCCAGCTGCATGAAGTTCAACAAGGCCAAGTGCCCGGTCATGCACTTGAGGCATAACAACCCCAAGCAGTGCTACAGGCTTGAAGATGAGTGATTGAAAAGCTGTCTGGCAGAGAAGAACCTGGGAGTATTGGTTGATAGTCGGCTGAATATGAGCCAGCAGTGTGCTCAGGTGGCCAAGAAGGCCAACGGCATCCTGGCTTGTATAAGAAACAGTGTGGCCAGAAGGTCTAGGGAAGGGATTGTCCCCCTGTACTCGGCTCTGGTGAGGCCACACCTCGAGTACTGTGTTCAGTTTTGGGCCCCTCACTACAGGAAAGACATTGAGGTGATGGAATGTGTCCAGAGAAGGGCAACGAAGCTGGTGAGGGGTCTGGAGAAGTCTTATGAGAAGCAGCTGAGGGAGCTGGGATTGTTCAGCATGGAGAAAAGGAGGCTCAGGGTTGACCTTATTGCTCTCTACAGGTACCTTAAAGGAGGCTGTAGTGAAGTGGGGGTTAGTCTGTTCTCCCACATGCCTGGTGACAGGATGAGGGGGAATGAGCTAAAGTTGTGCCAGGGGAGGTTTTGGTTGGATATTAGGAAGGACTTCTTTACTGAAAGGGTTGTTAGGCATTGGAATGGGTTGCCCAGAGAAGTGGTTGAGTCACCATCCCTGGAGGTCTTTAAAAGACATTTAGATGTAGAGCTTAGTGATTTGGTTTAGTGGAGGATGTGGTAATGTTAGGTCAGAGGTTGGGCTAGGTGATCTTGGAGGTCTTTTCCAACCTAGATAATTCCGTGATTGTGTGATTTTTTTTTTTTCTTTCTCCAGTTTAAAGGCCAATTTTAGTTAAAAGTCAGACTCTGTAAAATTCAGTAAGTAACAGCTTACTTTGAGAAATATTTATTAATAGTCTAGTTAATTCATATATTTAAAGGTGAGAATTCATATATTACATCAACACATATCACTGAAACAGTGATATGCTTCCTTGGGATTAGAGATTTCATCTTGGTTTGGTTCAATTCAGAGATAGTCTAGACAGTTCAAGAAAATGCAATCAAGGCATGTTAATTAAGAGCTAAAGCAATCAAACTTGAAAGTAAGGTTATGCAATTTGGACTGGATCCTACAAGCTACTGTTTTCTGCTTTCTCATACTGAAACCCAGAATGTGTTTTTCATGGTTGTGACCTCTATCCTTAATTAGGTACTTGATTTTGAACAGAAAGTTAGCTGAACTAGTCAAGTGAACAATGTGAGAAGTGCAAGTTTTATTTCTTGCCCTAAGGTAACAGAACCATATAAACCAAGGCTTGGTCTACCTCAGAAAGAGTAAAATCTGCTTGCAGCTACTAATTAATACAGTTTTAGTGAGAAATCAACTTTGCAATTTAAATTCAATTGAGCTTTGATTAACAGTTAGCTTTGATTACAGATTAAGGACAATATTTTGGATTATAAAAATGTTTTATTGCAAATTTTTGAAGGTGAAATATACATACATATATATATCAAAACAACCTTTGGATTGACATGAATACTTTAACACTTCACTGAGATACAAACTTTTTTTTTTCTTTTTTTAAATTTAAGGGAAGATATTTTTGCCACATTAAATTTAAAAAGTGGAATTATGGGTAATTGAAGATACTGTGTGAAGTATCTGGAGGCAGTAGAAAATACCAGTCATATTTGAATATTATATCACACTTCTGAAATAAATATAACATCAAACTGTTGGATTCTTCAAATTAAGTTGAAATTATATATCTGGTTTTCCTTTAGGAATAATCAATCAAACAAATGATTTTCTTCCAAAATAAAAATTATCTTTTTGTTTGTTTGTTTGTTTTTGTTTTTCACTACACCTACAATCAACCTACAACATAAAATAAACAAACAAACAAACAACTGACCAGAAGTATTCTGTTAATTATTGGAATCAAGCTGACTTGTATAGAGAAGTAAGTCTTTAGTGCAAGGAAAATTAAGTGAATAAAAATAATTAAAAATCATGATCCAATCCTAACCTCTAGATTATGGCTTTGCAAAGGAGTTGTGACGTGGAAGCATGCACCTAAGGAGGCATACATTTGAGAGAAAAGTAGGGAAGTGTACAGGCTGGCTCACAGAACTATCACATGTTCAATGAAGAATTATTAGGTATGTTAATACTTGTAATAGCAGAGGAAGAGACAGATCATCATCTGCACTTCTCTTTACCTGAAGAGGAAGGACTAGGTGTTTTCCTTCAAATGGAAAACAAACAGAAGTATTCTGTAGGAAGTATTGGGCAGTATTACTGGAACAAGGATAAATAATCAAATAAAGTTCTATAAAGAAACATATGTTGAATGCTGAATTTTGAATATTAGGATTTTTTTTTCCTTTTAGAAATCACACTGATTATCAAATATGTCCAACTGATATATAAACTGAAGTGTATTAGTAAATTGCAGAAAATAGTTTACATAATGATTGTGAAAAAGTTCTATTTTTCACAGAAGCATCACTTATTAAAAATGATTTCAAAAACTGTATACCCCAGATCTTTGAGGATTTAGCAGATTTAGCAGACCATTATATGATTTTGGTGATAGAAAAAGGGGACAAGCTTTCCATTGGCTATTAGCAATGACTACCTGACTGTTTTCAACAGTTTGTCTACACTATGAACCAAGTTGGAATTTTACATCATGTTTTGCTCTACTAATTTATTCTTGTTTCTAGAAACTACATCTATAACTCTGTAAATACTTGCCTCTCCCCACCCTCTCACACCCTTTCCTTTTTTTTTTTTCTTTTTTTTTTTCTGTATTATTATTATTATTATTATTATTATTATTATTATTATTATTATTATTATTATTATTATTATTATTATAGTTTTTCACGGATTGAGGATATCATGAGACTTTTTTGTTGTGATCTAAGAAAGAATGTTTTTTACAATGAGAACCATCGACTGCTGGAATAACCTTTGCAGAGATGTGGTGAAATTCCCATCATTGGAGGTTTTCAAGATGCAATGGGGCAGGATGCAAGATAATCTTATTAAGTTCTCTTTTTCTGTTAAAAATTGTATTTGATGATCTGTTTCGGTCTCTTCCAAGATAGGTTGTTTTCTGATTCTCTGATTCTGTTATTCTGTGGTTCTAAGATTGTGCAGTTTCCTCTCAGAAAGGAAGATTCTGAAACGGTTGGAAATAAGTGAACATTTCTTCACACTAGACTGTGAAGAAGAAAATTGCCAAGGATTATATTTTTTTATGGATGATTTGAAGGCCAGCGTGTGGCTGATCTCTGGAAGAAGTAGAAGGGAGAGGAACTACACGTAAAGTTTTTTCTCTCAGTCACCTTAATTACTGGAAGGAAAGGAAAGCTAAGATAAATGTGAATAGTCTCTGCTACCTACTGAACACTGGGGCTGTTTTCTGATTGTGAACAGTCAAAGAAGAGGTTGTAACATTTAGCAACTCTTCTTGTCTGTTAAGGCTAATGACAAAGCACTAAAGGTATTATCCATGTTTGAAAAATGCTAACACATCTCAGAAGAAATCTAAAGATCTAGCTATTGAACAATCTGCCTTTGCTTACTTTGAAACATTTGAAATTACATATATGGTGTATATGAAGTACTTTTGTTAGATAAGTGCTTTGACAGATATTGCTGGAATCAAAGAACTCAAGACAGATAATTTTATAAAAATGTTACACTCCAAAACGTTGACGACTACCATTTACAGATGCTAATATTTCAGTTCTTAATCTAGAAATATGATAAGTATGTGCATGACTCATGTATTGCAGATGTTATGCTCCATGTAGGTACCCTACAGTCATTATATTTAAATATCGGTCTTTTCAATCAGGAATAGAAAAGCATATATGAAAAAAACTGCAGAAGTTTTGGGAGGTCTGGAAATAGATCAGATAAATTATAGCAGATATGTGCCTTTTTTTAAACAAACAAACAAAAAAAACAAACCAAACCAAACCAACCAACCAAACAAAAACACACAAACACCAGGATTTCAGGATTTCAAAGCTAACAGTCTGGGGAATCCTTTTGTTTTCCCTGGTAGGAATTTATAGAGTCCTTATGAGGTTTATATATATATATATATATGATATATATATTTATATCAGTCAAGAAGCGACCCAGAGTATTAAGTATTAGAAAAGGCAAGAAATATTAATTGCTTAGAGTAATCACTAAGAGACGAAATCTGTTTTGTTCTAAATTAAGGGTGAAGATGAACATGTTATTTACTCTGGAAATGCACACTTCTCTATATTAAAAATTTTAGAGAAAAAAGGTATAAGTTAACTTTTAATGAACAACATACACTAAAGGTTTTGTACCCTTACAAAGACTTACCTGACAATGCACTATTTTCATGATGTGATCAACGAACATTTCTTCTGGCAATAACATAATCATTAATTGGGTCTGGCAATATTCAAACGTTTGTTAAACTTAAATGAACTGGAAGATTAATTCATTCTGATTGATGGGTGATTTTATTCAAGACTATTTTAGTTTCTGTTGAGGGAAATCATAGAGTCATAGAATATCCTGAGTTGGAAGGGACCCATAAGGATCATTGAGTCTAAATCCTGACACAAAGAAGGTCTATCCAAAAATTCATACCATATGGCTAAGAGCACAGTTCAAATGCTTCTTAATTCTGACAGGCTTGGTGCCATGACTACATCCCTGAGGAGCATTTTTCAGTGAATGACAACTTTCTCAGTGAAGAACTTCTTCCTGAAATCCACCCTGAACCTCCCCTGTTGCACCTCAGATAATCCATTTGTCCTTCTTAAGAAAATGTGAAGAGAATGTGGTTCATTTCTTTTCGTAGCTTGTGTCCCACAGTGATTGAAGCCCTGACGGCTTAGCCCAGGTACTGACGTTGAACTTCTGGGACTAGAAGGTGGCTTCTGGCTGTCACAGAATAAAGCATTCTCTTACTTTCTCAAGTAATGGAAAACAAATTTTTATTTCTATCACATTATTATATTATGTGATTATTTAAATTACTTAAATTACTTAAGTTCTTCAAGTTCCCCCCCCTCCTCCCTCCCCCCCCCCCCCCCCCCATCCCCCGTAGAAGCATATTTTAGCTTCATTAAGAATTGTTTAGGAATATATAAATTTAGAAGCTGCTAATCATGTGGGAGAACTTGGCCTTTTCTTCAGTATCTTCTGTGTCCTGTCTTCTATACCTCTACTATAAGAAGTGAAGATAAACAGAAGAAAATTAATACATTTATTAAATGACTCTTCCCAGGAAAGGTAGTTTTCCAGCAGATTATGAGAGTGTAAATTCCATGAATATAAATAAGAACTAAAGAAAAATAAGAATTAAATTAAATGTATAAATGTTTTCAGTGGGCTGGCATCAAGTCCATGAAGTTCCTGAAAAGTTCTGTTGAATATAGATAGACTTTTGCAAAGAACGGACTTTGAATTATGCTGGAAGTGAAGGAATGAAGCATGTGAAAGTTTAAAATTGCTAAAATTAAAACCAGAATATAATCTTTATGCAGTAGTAGTTACCACAATTTATTACAACTATTGTAACACAACAGTAGATAAAATGTGTATAGTTGCATAATAACAAATTACACTTTTCTGTCATTTGCATGAAGCACAGTCATTTATTTATTTATTTATTTATTATTTTTTTCAGCTCAGAAAAAGCAGTCTTTGACTTCAGGTTAGTTTTACCAAGAATCATTGCTTCTAGGATTGCTATATTATGCCAGAAATAATATATCTTTCACAAAATCATTTCCTCAAGCCAGTTTTTATCTTGAGCATTTATGTAAGAGTTGCATATTTAAAAATTAAGCCATTTATGTATTTGAAAATATTTTATCTTCATCTTCATCAGCTTACAAGTGTGCTGTCTCCAGCATGAAGAAATTTTAAATACCCTTTTTTGAATACACCAAGTTACTTGTGTAAAAAGTTTTTGATTATAGAAAAAGACTTGCTAAACTTCATTATGTTTGTCCATTCTACTGTCAGTTTAGTTATATATAGATTGCATAAAAGAATTATACGGAGACTTTCATGCATAATGGGCATTCAGCTTGTCTCGTATGACTTGCAACAGCATATCTGGATATTAGGTAGAGGATTTCAGCAGGAGGGAGAGTGAAGAAATACCAACTATTCAGTGTGATTACAAGCCATCTAGAATGATTCTCAGCACTTTTCTGAACTGCTGCAGAAGAGAATAAAGGGGTAGAAAAATGTACCATTTTCTATATAATGTTCTTGGATGCTGCTTAGATGTTATCTATTTTTGAAGTGACTCTAAGATGCCAAGAGAAATAGAGTTCTCTTTAACATTTTATTATTTCTTTGCATCTTCATAAAAGAATGCAAAGTGGCATGTCATACGCGCTAGTGATTAGATATATATAATATGAAGTGAAATAGAATAGTAAGAGACCAAGTATTATTAAAAATGGGTTATGTATTATGGGAAGTTAATCAAAAGTAAGTCAAGTTTATCCATTTCTTATGTCTAGTCTCAGAACTGGAAGAGCAAAGTACAAACATAAGCTGTGGTAGTTTCCTTGCATTCCTGCTTTGGTGTATTGTATTACATTATATACAATAGAGTAAATCACTATAATTAAATTCAACCCACATGCTTCAAAACCTAGACCATAATTTAATATTCCATGATATTCAGTATATGAGAAACAAGAAGTGATAGACTTTCAAAGGAAATAACTGGGAACTTATCTGACTCCTTTAAATTAAAAATAAATTATAAAATATAGGAATGCAAATTTTTTGTTTGTACACATAGTGGAATGTTTCATGATTTGCCAAACAGTAGAATTTGCAGAGGAATATTATTAGAATTTTATAATTTTATGCTATTCATAAAGCAGACATTTCTGCAACACAGGATTAATATCCACTTTGCAGTGTAGTCCAAAGACTACATTTAATTCTGATAATCTGTGTATGCTGGTGTTTAGTTTTCTCTTTTGATCAAATTTATTTAAAGACTGGTGTTGGTAAAGGTGCCTACATACATCCCTCAGAGTTCAGTTACAGGTGTCTGAATACCTGTGTATGACCCAGAGACACTTATTACAGTGACAACAATTCCCTCACTTTTGGGGTGTATCACTCTACCAGCTTGAGTTTCAAGGACCAGCCATTTCCATTGGACAATTCTCAAAAAAAAAAAAGAAGGTAAGTTTTGGTTAAACTCACTTTGAAAATAAATAAACCTTAGGCTTTATTTGAAACATAAATTAAATCTCTTCAGCAAGGCCAAAATTAAAACTTTTACTGAGCTCATAAAAGCATAACTTTTTTTTTTTTCAAATTAACCTTAAGATCTATATCGAATCAGAAACTCTGAAATATGGAAGTATTGGCCTGTTGACATTTTCAGCCAGGTCAGCTGGTTTATCTGCAGGATCAACATCTAATTTTCTAGGTGCTGGTCTGAAGTGCATTTATGAAAAGGGTAAAATTACCCATCATGCATTCAAAGAAACACTATAGCATTGTCTAAGTATCTTCTTTGAATAAAAGGAGGTGCTCCGTTATTTTAGCAGCAGGAATACGAGACGTTTGCTGTATAAGTCTTCTGGAAAGATGGATAGATGACATGAAATCCACGAATTTCATTATTTGGACTTTGATTTGGAATTTGTTTTAATTGTATTTCTGAGCAAAATTCCATCTCTGAACATTAGAAAGAAGATTTCATTTTATTCAGAAAAAAATAAAGAAGTACTTTTTCCTTTCCTTTCCTTTCCTTTCCTTTCCTTTCCTTTCCTTTCCTTTCCTTTCCTTTCCTTTCCTTTCCTTTCCTTTCCTTTCCTTTCCTTTCCTTTCCTTTCCTTTCCTTTCCTTTCCTTTCCTTTCCTTTCCTTTCCTTTCCTTTCCTTTCCTTGCCTTGCCTTGCCTTGCCTTGCCTTGCCTTGCCTTGCCTTGCCTTGCCTTGCCTTGCCTTGCCTTGCCTTGCCTTGCCTTGCCTTGCCTTGCCTTGCCTTGCCTTGCCTTGCCTTGCCTTGCCTTGCCTTGCCTTGCCTTGCCTGAAAGAGCAGGTACTAGAAGGAGTGAGCTTGTGTCAGTATATATCTGCTTTGATGTTTAGAAAGAACAGGCAATGTCGTGGTCCAAGATTCTAAGTGAAGAACTAGTGGAGGCCATTTCTAAGAAATTATCAGATTCATCCAAAGGGTAGGACAGGTTGAAAATGATGTACTCCAATTACCCTGTATGTGTTGGAAAGACAAAGAACATATTGATGCCTAAGCTAAAATCTATGTCGAATGTTAAAAGAAGTTTTCTTAGAATGAAAAGACAAGAAACCTAAAGCTAAGCAATGTCAAGGTTGAATTGCACAACCTATTCCATTACATAATCCATTATGTTAGAGTATAGACTTGGTTACAATCCTGCATTACTTTCTCTCTGTATCTCTGTAGGACTCTTTATTTATTTATTTATTTATTTATTTTAACCGCAGAAGAAAAGGAAAGCACAAAAATAAGATATTAGCTTATTTGAACATTACTTTTGAAATGCTTATATTTTTATAATTATATTTACAAGTAGAAAACATATTTTAAAGAGTGCTTAATTATAGCAGTGTAATTAGATATACCATTAGTATGTCTGAACATAACGAGCTAAATCTTTAAAATTAACTTTATTTACACACATTTGTTACAATAAAAATATGGCCATGTACAAAATTTTAAAAGAAAATACCTGATGGATAAGTCCTTATTGCTTTTATGAGCAAAAGATTAAATGTTCCAAGTGCTACAAAAAGTAGGCGATCTGAATAAAAGCTGAAGTAACACATTCATTGGTCTATCCTATCAATCAGAAGAATAAACCATCTTAATTCAGTTGTATCTTTGAATATCATGTTGCCTCAGGTAACATATAGATAAGGACAGTGAGTACATCTGCTATGCTTCAGGACACCAAAAAGTCAAAAGACTATGCAAATTTCACTAGTTTATCTTAGTTGCTTAGTTGCAGTACTTAATATAATAATGGTGAAAAGCACTAAAAAATAATCAATGAGCTGTTTTTTATGCTTACAGAGATTTATTTGCAAGCTACATTGTCTGAAAGTTCATTCCTATATTCTTCCAAACACGACTTCTTTGACAATGACACAAAAGAAGAAAGCTGATATTCCAGGTTGTATGAATTTAACATGCAGATATAGAAGCTGCAATTTGATTTACATCATTTTTGTGTTACTGTCTGGTAAATATACAAGAACATCTCTGGTTCACTCATAGAAAAATGGTATCAATTCTTGTTAATTAAGTTACCATTATTTTATTTGGCTTATAAAATGACATGAAACAGGGGTTCCATGCTTGGCTGTAATTTTCTTGTCAAATCAAACTAGCAAACTGTCAGAAGCAGGGAGACTGTCATGCACAAAGCAAATGTGCAACCATCTTCCTCTGCATTTGTTTTGCAGGTAGAGTGTCAAAAGGCTCAATCACTGCTGTCTGTCTTAGGGCTTATACTGGAGGACACTTCTATGTCCTCCAGTCTAATCTACTATAATCAGGATAATTTTTATTTTACTTTTAATTTTGCAGTGAATACCAAATCTTGTAGGATTTAACCAACTAAAACTAGAGAAAAAAATAAATGTGAGGATTTCAGAACATAAATTAATATTTCCATTAGAAACAAAACAACAACAACAACAAAGTAAATGATAATTCACAGCAGCTAATATTTTCTGATTGTCTTCAATAGTAGTCCTAAGCTGGGCACTTTCCATTATCATAGATGACATATAAGTCTTAATCTTTATGTCAAGTTTGTCAGAAATGGCAGATCACAATTTTTTTTCTATACTTTATTATTGTTATAGTTTGAACATCCAGCTAGCCTTGTGCTGGTCTAGTTTCAAGGACTAGCTGGTCTTAGTTTCATGGAAAAGCAACCTCATAAAAATCTATGTAAACAAAAAAATTTCTAGAACTTTAAAAGAATTGCTACTTGTGTTCATTTTTCTTATTCATGAATATCTATCATTTTTCAGGGCACACAGGCAGAACAATAAAATAGAATTTATTTCAAAGTTATACCATTATAGCAAGAACAAAAAATTTCCACCTGTATTTTTTTTTCTGCTCTCAACATGTGGGAGTCAGTGCTTGTGTCTCTTGTAGATGTATTTTACTTCAGTAAATTGTGTCAGCTCTGAGATTTCTGGCAAAATACAAACACTTCTGACAGGCACTTAAGGATGGAGGATTTGTGTGAAGTCTGGTCTGAAGTAGGGAACATCAAGGTATGAATTAGCTATACGCAACTTACTACACGTTTGATGCGTATTCGAAATGTATGGTTGGCAAATTACAATCATTTTAGATAAATATCTGCTAGTTAATCTGTCTGACTCCAAGAATCTGCCTGAATGTAGTTGTGGTTGAAGCAGCTCATTGTATCTGCAGTGTATTCAAGCACTTTAATTTTTGCTGCTCAAAGACTCTGTCATACCCCAGGGATGTGCTGGAATGGTTTCATTGTAATCAGAAGCTCTGTGCACATGAAGGTTTTGTTAAACTCATTCTGATCAGTTCATTAAAAGCTTGAATGCTGCTTGAAAGCCTTCTATACTGATTGAATTTCACTCAAAAATTCAAATTCACAATAATAAGCATAGAGTAAAAGTTAAAATGGGGACAGTACTGTCCTTCCTGTAAAGGGACACAGCAATGTACTCCTAAAATATTGATTATATTTTTTGACTTTTTAATGCATACATTGCTTATCTATTTATATGAAATGTATAACCAAAGAGAATACTCTCTTTCAGAATTTAGAAGGCACTCAGTAACCATTTGTAAACCTGTGCTTTCTTTCTTTTTTAAAATATCTGACTTTCAATCCTTTGCTGTAGAATAAGCCCTCCCAGTATCAGTGAATCAAAACACTACAGTCTTCTACTTCAAATGTCTTGGTCCTGTTGAACAAACCAGGTCATAAAGTATGGGCTGTAAGTGATCTTTCTTGTGTCAAAGGTGTAATGGAATATCTTGTGAAATGCATAGAAATATGAAGTTTGCATTTCTGATGGTGTTTTGTGTTCTGTATTACCACTCTTACAAAGCAAATAAGGTTGCTATAAAATTAAACGAACTAGTGGGAAAAAAACAAAACAAAACAAAACAAAACAAAAAAAAACAACACCAACAGCCTCAAAACAAAACAACAAAACAAAACAAAACAACCTCAGGCAAGCATCTATATCCAGTTGTTATATCTTAAAATATCAGATGAAAAGTAAAGAAAACATTTAAGCTTCCACTTAGAGTTTTTACGTAGGACAATATAGTGATTTTTTTTGTTGATATAACAAAATAGATATAGTTGGTATTACAGTGTTAGAAAAAAAGGCCCATTAACAAAGTAATATATACTCTACAAAGTCCAAGGGATGATGGTGAAAACAAGACAAGTCTGTAGTAATATTTCTTTGTCATATACTTCCAACTATCTGAAACAGAGTGTATTTGCACACATTCATAAACTGCATGAATAATGGTAAAAATGGAGACATGCCGGTATTCCCACTCAGAGAGAGTATGTCTATTGTTCAAGTAAGAATGCTTAGAAATGCCATTTTGGGGGAAACATGTCAGCAGCAGGAAAACTTCTTAAAAATTATTTTTATTTTATAAAGAACAGTAGTGTTTTCCATGTTTTGTATATTCTTCCAGTATATTTTATTTTTGCGGAAATTTGTAATCTGAAATGTCACACAAAAATGACCTGAAAACCTTTCGATAAGAGGCTCCCTAAATGTACAGTCAGCAATCTAAGGAAGCTTGGTACCCACAATGACAATTGACACAGGTCCTTTAACTCATATTTTTCTAATACTGTTTTTGTTGTTATTTATTTTCCACCCATAGCTGCCTATAAAGAGGAAATGTATGGAAGGAAACGTTCATTTGAACAGTTTACAGAAAGATCCCAATGGAGTTCCATCTGAGTTTTGGCTAGAGGCCTAGAGACGTAAGACTGCCTTGTGTTTTTAACACATTGATTGGATTGACAAACAATTGTGCATATCCCTGTTCTGTCACACAAATCCTGTGTGACCATGGACAAATTGCTTACAATTCCAGTATGTTTCACTTCTCTTGTGAAGGATGTAGTTTGTAGTAATTCCTTGCCTCACAGAGATACTGTGAGGGTAAATACATCAACAATGGTGAAGCTTACAAATGTTCTAGCAACAGAGGTCAGAAAGTAACTTAGTTATTTTCTCCTCAGTGGTAAGCCCATTTTAAGCCAACTCTCATGTTTATATTCCGTTTCCACAGGTACCTCCACAAGATATGTCTGTCCTATGTGTCAGAAATACCCTTTCCAAACAGTTTACAAGTGACAAATTCCTTATGCTGATGTCTCCCAGAGGATAATTCTTATTTAAAAACATACAAAACTAGGAGAAACAGCAAAATCAAATGCTAGAAGCCCAAAACCATAGATAATTAAAATATTTTATGCAGTTAATCACATCAATGTGAAGGTCTGCTCTCTTGTTGGTATCAGTAGATGATGCTCATTTTAATTTACTTATAGTTGTTAAGAATGTTCCTCACTAGATAAGTGTAGAAGTTTAACTCTTTCAGAATAATAACTTAATTGCTCACTGATAAAATATTTATCTTTCTATTTTTGCCTCTCAGGCTTTTCTTCTTGTAGGAAATATACTTCATAGCCATTTTTACATTTCTCATCTTTCGAAGTCATAAACAACCAACCAGTATGGATTCAGAGACCTCTGCTGTTAAGGGCTGTTCACTGTGTTATTCAAGTACCTTTCAAAACTACCATCTCTTAGTAGCTTCTAGGCTTACCTTCAGACTCAGTATTAAAAGGAAATGCGTGCTGTTCTCAGAGGTTCCTTAGATTTCTTCTCACTGTTTTGTCAGTGATAGGCCCTTTTGAGACATTTTATCTTTACATAACCCTTTTGAGCCTTTCTTCTCTTTTAATTTCTCCTCAACAACTCTCTACTCTCTCACCTTAAGGTATGTGAGAATGGTTCCTGAAATGCTGGCCATGGGGATGTAATTAGTCATAATTTCCTTAGCCTAAATTATGTATGCAGAGTAACCTCTCACTAGAGAAATTAAATTTGTTAATTCATTTAGAACAGGTAAAAATTTAAGTGTGTGTTTGTCGTGGTTTAACCTGGCTGCCAGCTAAACACCACACAGCCGTTCGCTCATCTTCCCCCCTCCCTCTCTGGGATGAGGGAGAGAAACGGGAAGGTGAAGCCCGTGAGTTGAGATAAAGACTGTTTATTAAGACAGAAAAATAATAATAACAATAATAATAAAAAAAATAATAATAAAAACAATAATAATAAAAATAATAATGATGATAATAGTACTACTACTAATAATGTGTACAAACAAGCGATGCACAATGCAATTGCTCACCACCTGCTGACAAATGCCCAGCCTAACCCCGAGCAGTCTCTCCCCCCACCCCCAGCTAGCCACCCCTATATATTGTTTAGCATGACATCAGATGGTATGGAATACCCCTTTGGCTAGTTTGGGTCAGATGTCCTGGGTCTGTCCCCTCCCAGCTCCTGCTGCATCCCCAGCCTGCCCGTTGGCAGGACAGAGCAAGAAACGGAGATGTCTTTGGCTTGGTGTAAGCACTACTCTGCAACAACTAAAACATCAGGGTGTTATCAGCACTCTTCTCATCCTAAGCCAAAACCAAAACATAGCATTCTACCAGCTAGGAAGAAAATTAACTTTGTCCTAACTGAAACCAAGACAGTGTTTTATCCCTGAGTGTCATCAATAGGATTCACTTTTAATGATGTAGTCTGTGAGCAGAATGAGGAAGAATTACATCTGTGTGATGTTGTGCTTACCAACTTGTAACCAGATGTTAATGTAGACTTTACTAATTATCAATGCAGCTTTCTAGTAGTATACTTGCTTACTATGCATAAATGAAGCTAAAAATACAGCCAGACTCAGATAGTCTGCAAACGTACCTGGGGAGATGAAAGTAACCAGTTACTGTCTAGGTGAATTGAACTATGTTGAGTACTCTGCAATCAAAATCAGCTATTTTATTTTATTTTATTATTTTGTTTTATTTATTTTATTTTATTTTATTTTATTTTATTATTTTATTTTATTTTATTTTATTTTATTTTATTTTATTTTATTTTATTTATTTTATTTTATTATTTTATTTTATTTTATCTATTTCTACTCTCATTAAAGTGATCTGAATTTGGAATAATTATCTAACATCACAGAAACCAATTTGTGGTTTTTCTACATATTGGTCTATTATCAGGAGAAGAGTCTACATTTCTTATTCATCTACATTATTTACTGTGAATTGTTCTAACTATAGCTTTATAGGAAATTATATCCTTTCCAGTGTAAATGTGAAATAAACCCTGCAAACTTGTTGAATAATTATTCACAGTCACACTTATAATTAACAATGATGGAAAGGCTCTACTTAATATTATTACAGATAAGTGAAATACTTAAGGCAAAAGTAATTAACAGATGACAGGAACAGAGAGAATTATTGGTGGCCAACATGAGGTTGAACAGATCTGATTTTATATCTTATAGGAAAAGGAGAAGGTAAAAATCTGAGAGCATTTAAATTTAAATGATGTAGTACTGAGTTACTAAAATATTTCAAAATGAATCACTAATGAGCAGTCACATAAAAATTTGGTGAAATGAGAGGAGGGAGAGAGAAATAAAAACACATCACTAGAGGGCTTGAAGTGTGAGCAATGAAGTGAGTGAAGTGTGAGCAATGATAAAGTAGTCCTTAATATTGCTGTAAGGTACTCAAACTGGGTCTAAAGGACTCCTTCAAGAATAGTTTTTAACCAATGTACACATTGGTTAAAATGTGGTGGGCACATTACAAAGAGCTTTCCATCATGTTCAATAGGGAAAAATATCTATAAAATTCTACAGAATTAATTTTAAATAGTATCATGGTATCCCCAAATGGGGAAAAATAATAATAATAATAAAAAGTCATGACAGCTGCTAAAACTAATCTGAAAAAGATGTAGGTGAAGTTGACCACAATTTGCACATGCACATATGCTTGATATTCATATGTTGTGGAAGTTTAGATACACCAGGGGAATAGATAGAGTCATAAACAGTACCTCAGCACTTACTGCTATTAGTTAGGGGTGTGAGGTGTGGCTACAGCTGTAGATTTGGAACAAGGCTGAGGACCGGAAAATAAATGAGGTTCTGAGGTTCTGAGCAAGTTTTTTTTTTTAAAAAAATTTTATTTATTTATTATTATATTATTTATTTATTTATTTATTTATTTATTTATTATATATTTTATTCATTTTTTATTTTTTATTTTTTTAACCCAAGGTTGAAAACTGGAAGACATACTTGAATTGTATGTAAGAGTGGTATCTCAGTGACCTTAAGCATTTGGCATATGCAATTCAATTTTACAGAAGGTTTTGACTCCTGGTATGGGAATTTCTTTTTGCAACTGAATGTTTTCCAATATAATTCATCTCTAGCAAAAAAGATCCCATTCTAGCAGTGGCCACCCAAAATTCTGCAAGTATGGAGAGAAGAACAAAAAGGACTACATTTGATTATCACAAAGGAAGTCAATGCCCATTTTAATTTTAATTTTAATTTTAATTTTAATTTTAATTTTAATTAAATGTCCATTTTAATTGAAATTTTAATTGTTATCAAAGTTTTGCTATCCTTTAAATACATTTAATGTTAGAATTACAATTGATTTTATTTTGAAGTGTAATTACAGTTCTTTCTTTTTTTTCCCCACTTCAAGTGTAATTATGTAAACTGGAATAAGATATTAAAGAAAATGGTCCAGTGTTTTGGTCAGTAATATAATCCTACATTTATTTCTCTGCTCTGAAAAAATTTTGCATCTTTCTTGGAAAATCAGCTTATTCTCTGTAGTCCATTTCCTAGTACATAAAATAAGGATCAAGCACTTCACAGTTTGTAGAAATGTTGAGATGACAATTAGATTAAGGGCTATGGGCCCTTAAATAGAAGGTGTCTTACTAGACAGCAGACATGATACAATTTAATCTTAATTTCAGGACATAATTTAGAGCTTTTTAGTACACATGGTACAGTTTTGAAACTCACATTACTGATGTCTGTTGACTTCGTTGAAACACAATATATGTTACTATTATTAGCAGAAGCAACATATATTACAAATATTCACCTCTTACTGATATCTACAAGGTCTGTATGATTACAAATTCTATTAGGATGAAGATAAAGATATATATGTGATTTTCTTATCAGTAAAGGCTGTAGAGCTATTGCATTTAAATTATGATTAATACAAGTAAAATGGAATACAGTTAACATTGGCTTTTGCATCTGTTGTTTAATCAATTTGAAATTGTAGGTAAATTGAATTCTGGGCCCAATCCTGAGATCTTAACCTTGGCAGATATGTGGCGGGAGATATTTTATTTGTTTTTTACTATTCAGCTCTTAGATTGTCTTTTACCTTAATTATTTTTTGTTATCAAAATCAAGTTAATCTAAATAAGCAGTGATTTAGAAATACAGATGATAATTATAGAAACTATAATTAATGTGATTAAAATCTAACATCTATGACTTTCATTTTTTCAGTCGAGAAACTATGGGTAATGGAGTTTGCATGGGGTGAAAGTCAGTGCAGAGTCCACACAGCAGTTAATTTACCTTTAATTAATACTATATCCCCAGTCAAAGTTCGTTATTCTGAATGAAGGCTGTATCTTCAGACTATCCACTGTATCTTCAGAGTACATCTACTGGCTTCTTCAGAAATCAGTGTTTCACTTTAAATATCTTCTTAATAGAGATTATCAAATATTTTATTAGAATTAGTGAGGTAGCTGCTAGAGAAGATAATTTTGTCCCTTCTGCCAAAACTACTCATGATTTGACACTCACTGTCATCTTTCTATCATCTGTTATAATCTTTTACACAGTTTTCCAGATCTTCTATATGTTAGTATGCTTGTCTAGATAAACTGAGATTGCTTCAGCATAAAGGCGAAACAAGTCAGTCATGCTCTGGACTTTTATTATGAACCACTTTACTCTGCTGAGAGCTATGTGTGTTTCACTGCTTGTGGCAGACCATCTGTCTGTGTCAGACTTTGCAGCATGAAAAGTAGGGGATTCAACAGTATATTCAGGTCCTTTGCACTCCCATTTCCTATAATTTTCTATTTTAATTTCTTCTTGAAGCAAGGGAATCTCCTTTTAATTTTTCCCCTAAAAAATATTTTAACAGATATTATAGACTATATAAAATGGCAACGATCCCTATGCAGTATTTTTGAAGGCAAAAATCTGATATGTTATCCTTATCCTTATCCTTATCCTTATCCTTATCCTTATCCTTATCCTTATCCTTATCCTTATCCTTATCCTTATCCTTATCCTTATCCTTATCCTTATCCTTATCCTTATCCTTATCCTTATCCTTATCCTTATCCTTATCCTTATCCTTATCCTTATTTATGTAAAGGTTTATGTAAAAAAACAAAACAAAACAAAAAAGCAAAATACCATTCAAACTCTACATCAGTGGACCTACATTGCCTCCGGTGTTAGTTTTATCTATATTGCAGATGAAACTATACTAGAGACAATGTAGGCCCACTGATAAATGAGGTGGGTGCCCTGGTGACAGAAGATACACAGAAGGCAGAGTAACTGAATGCCTTCTTTGTCTCTGTCTACACTTCCGGAGACTGTCCTGAGGAGCCCTGTACCCTTGAGGCCCCAGAGGAAGTCAGGATAAAGGAGGAGTTTGCCTCGGTTGATAAGGACTGAGTTAAGGACGAATTAAGCAATCTGGACATCCATAAATCTACGGGTCCTGATGGGACACACCCATGGGTGCTGAGGAAGCTTGTGTAAGTCATTGCTAGGCTCCATCATCTTTGGTGAGATACCATAATCTTTGGTAAAGCAGTGGACATCTTCATTTCAGTAAAGCATTTGGTACCATCTCCCACAGCATCCTCACAACTAAACTGAGGAAATGTGGTCTGGATGAGGTAATGAGGTGGGCTGTGAACTGTCTGAAGGAAAGAAGCCAGAGAGTTGTGGCCAATGGGATGGAGTGTAGTTGGAGGTCTGTATCTAGTGGCGTTACTCTAGGATTGGTACTGGGACCAGTACTGTTCAAAATATTCCTCAACTACTTGGATGAGGAAATAGTGTGCACTGTCAGCAAGTTTGATGATGACACAAAACTGGGAGGAGTGACTGACATTCCAGAAGGCTGTGCTGCCATCCAGAAAGACTGGAGAGCTGAGCAGGGAGAAATTTAATGAGATATATCAAGGGCAAGTGTAGATCTTGCATCTGGGCAAGAAAAACTCCAGGTACCAGTATAAGTTGGGGACTGCCCTGCTGGACAGCAGCATAGAGGAAAGGGATCCGGGGTCCTGGTGGACAGCAGGATGACCATGAGACATCACTGTGCCCTTGTGGCCAAGAAGGCCAACAGCATCCTGGGGCGTATTAGAAGGGGTGTATTTAGTAGGTCAAGAGAGCTTCTCCTCCCCTTCTACTCTGCCCTGATGAGACCACATATGGAATATTGTGTCCAGTTCTGGACCCCTCAGTTCAAGAAGGACAGGGAATTGCTTGAGAGAGTCCAGCATAGAGCCACAAGGATGATTAAGGGAATAGAGCATCTCCCTTATGAGGGAAGGCTGAGGGAGCTGGGTCTCTTTAGCTTGGAGAAGAGGAGACTGAGGTGTGACCTCATTAATGTTTATAAATATGTACAGGGGGAGTGTCAGAAGGATGGAGCCAGGCTCTTCTCAGTGACATCTAATGATAGGACAAGGGGCAGTGGGTGTAAGCTGGAACATGGGAGGTTCCATTTAAATATGAAGAGAAATTTCTTCACAGTGAGTATGACAGAACACTGGAATAGGATGCCCAGGGGGGTTGTGGAGTCTTTGAAATTTGTTTTCTTTGAAACTTTTAATTTCTGTATTACTCTACTTAGGTAAAATGATACCATACCTTTTCATGTATGAAATGTATAATTTTATTTATTTTTACTTAAATGCAACCAACTGTCATGAAGCCCAAATGTACAGGAGAGTTGGTTCCTCTTTTGTTTGGATAACAGGAGAAAAATATGGGATATATGCTTTGATATCATTTCCTTGAAACCATTTGAAATTGGTAGTTGGAGAACTGCAATCAGTAAAATCTCTGAATCCCACCCTCAATGCTATCCCAGAAAATACAATTAAGGAGTAATGATGCTCAATATCATAATGAAACTACTATTATCTAGTAAAAATAAACATGAGAATAGGATTGGATTTTAGTCCCTGTGCTTATTTCAGCCTTTGCCATTAATCTTTCTGGGTACATCTATTTATGGGATTTATGGGAAAATTGTTGACCTTAATAGCCAGCATGGAAGGGTAAACTTTGGAATTTGGTAGAAGGAAAAGCTCCTTCAGGAAAACAATATACTACTGGCATCATATTTGGAAAATAAGTCCTTCCTGGCTTCAAAAACTTTATTTAGCATGTGTTCTGCGCACAGATGAGAAGTACAAACAAATATGATGAGTTAGAAATACTATCCAAAGAGATAAACACCACTGCTTTAGAAATATCACATTCAGAGATATATGAGCATCCAGGATCTGTGGGGAAGAGTGAAACAGCAGGTCTGAAACTGCCACTTTCTCATGCCAGGAGCAAGCTGAGGGTTATGGCTTGTGGGACATAAGGACTGCAAGGTTGTGATTATGTACAGTAGGTAACTTGATAGCTTCAGCGGGAGCATACTTTCCTTCTTCTGTAGGCTGCAAGCTGCAATGGATTCTTATTCCTTCCATACTGTGGAAAATCTTACCTCCAAGTAGAAAAATTCATAGTTCTCAGCTATGGAAGAGTTGCTGAAGGCTTATATAGGTTTTAGGTGTACATGGAGGACTTCTAGTTGGGATATCCACTCTTTTTCCTGGGCAGTTAGAGGTGCTTTGAGCATTAGGAAGGTAAACCATCCTGTAAGTTAACAGCTTATAGGGAATATGGGGTGCTGGCATCAGTCTACTGAGGCCACAAGGCCTGACCAACATACATCATAGGTAGTCATTGCCAGTGACATTTCCAAACAACACATTAAAACCTTTCCTTTTGACAGAATCCCTGCTCCAAAACCACCAAATAAAAATAGTAGAAAATGGAGCAGACCCCTGAAGAGCAGAAAGCCCTTCATCCCATGCATAGCCCTCTCCCTATTACAATGGGTGGTGGGTGGCTGTTTCAAGGGGAGAATGCATCCCTTTACTGTCAGCTAGGGACAAAGATTTGTCTGTTCCTGGCAAACACTGTTTCATTTTAAAGAGGGGGATTTTGAGCTCTAATACTTTGTTTCACCAAGTTGAAAAGTATAAAAATCACAAAACCATGCAGAATGATAAAATACAATCTGGAATGAATTGACTGTGGAGCATTTTTCTGTTTAATTAAAGCAGCAAACAGATTATTTTAAATGGTCAGGATTCTGCCTCCCTTCCCTCCCTATTTCATCCCTCCCTTCTTTCCCGTTCCCCCCCCCCCCCCCCCCCGCCTTACTAAATAATGTTAAGCCATAACAAAAACTGTGTCTTTTAAAATGTAGCACTCTTACAGATGTGCATAATAAATTATTACTGATGGCACTCTATCCCAAAGATTATTTAAAACATATGTCTGTACTGAATCTGATATTTTCTTTGGAGTGGACACAACTCTTACAGTCAGCTGTGGTTACAAAGTGCATGCTTGATACGTAGTTTTGGTATCTTTGCATATAATGTACCAAGTATTTAAAAATAAATTACAGATATGGGCAATAGCTTTTTACTTCTGGGTATAACTCATTTTCAGAACTCCTCAAAAAAAGAAAATAAAAAAAAATCCGCTTCTCTACCACTCTGCTTAGATTTGTTTTATTCTAGTCATGGCAATATTGACTTAACAAACCAAAACTTCAACTGTCTCAAGTTGTTCTTTCGACCAAAAGACATTTTTCAGATCAGGATGTTTTAAAAGCTTTGGGATTCATTGTCATTATATTTGGTTTGGCACACTAGGATTAGTAACTATTTGTAATATAAAAATAAATACGTGAGAGGATTAGTCAGAAAGCAATCATGAAGGATACTGAATGATATCTGGAAGAACTAGGGCCAAAGGGAATAGAAGGTGCTCAGCACTTTCAGTGATTACTCTGCTTCACAGGCCAAACCAAATGTTTAACACAAAGATTACTGTTGTGTTTAACTTTCATGGCTTTCTGCTGTACTCTTTTTCAACTATGATAATCTGTACATCCTTTACTTTTTGTGGGTTTTGAGGTTTCTGTTCTTCATTTTGCAAATCCGCTATGTTCAGCTTCTGATAATTTTCCTATATGTTCCTGTGCAATCTTTTAGACATGACAACTATTAGTTGACAATATAATGACTACATTATGTATATATAACTTTATATAATATTGTGGTGGATTTACTTGGGTGGACAGCTGAGCTCCACCACAACTACTTTCTCAATCCCCCTCCTCAAAGAGAAAGGGGGAGAAAATAGGATGCAAAGGGCTCAAGGGTTGAGATAAGGACAAGGAGGTTGTTCAACAATTATAGTGATGGGCAAAACAGGTGCAGAGTAGGGAGATAAGTAAAAATTATTGCTTATTACCAACAAGCTAGAGAAGTGAGAAACTAAGGAAACAATACCAAAAACACTTTCTCCCCATCCACCCTCTTCCACCTCCTTCTCCTGAGTGGCATAAGGGAATGGTGTAATGGGGGCTGCGGTCACTCTATAGCACTTCATCTCAGCTGCTCCTTCATGGTCACTCTCTGTCCCTGCTCCACGTGGGGTCCCTCCCAAAGGATGTTTTCCCTACCAAACTGATCCTGCATGGATGTCCCACATGCAGCAGCTCTTCACGAACTGCTAAAACATGGGTCCATACTACATTGTCGATCTGTCAGGAGCAAATTGCTCTAACATGGGTTTCCCATGGGCAACAGCTCCCCCCAGACCCCATGCTCCTGCATGGGCTCCTCTCCACAGGCTGCAGCTCCGGCCTGGTGCCTGCTCCTGCGGGGGTTCTCCACAGGCTGCAGCCTCCATCAGCGCAGGTCCACCTGCTCCACAGTGGGCTCCTCCACAGACTGCAGCATGGAGATCTGCTCCATGTGGGACCCATGGGCTGCAGGGGGACAACCTGCTCCACCAGGGGTCTCTCCCTGCACAGGCTGCAGGTGAACTTCTGCTGTGTGCCTGGAGCACCTCCTGCCCTCCTGCTGCACTGACCTTGGTGTCTGCAAGGCTGTTTCTCATATCTCTCTCTCCACTGCTGTTCTGCAGCATTATTTTTTTCTCTTTATTAAATATGCTCTCACAGAAGTGCAAATAACATTAGGTCTGGCTTAGGTCTGGTTTAGGTCTGTCCATTGGCAGGCCTTTTATGTAACATGGGGCAGCTTCTGTATTCTCACAGAAGTCACCCCTATGGCTCCCCGTTACCCAAACTTGCCATGTAAACCCACTAAAATGTATATATATAGGTATGGAATTGTTTCTAAAAAGTAAAAGGACAAGCTGTAGGATGGATATAAATTGGTACAAATAGGTATCAAAGATGGTCTTTGTTATTGAGATTTTTGTTCGGAATGTTTAGAGAAAAGTGGAAGGTATGCAATGCTATGTCAAGTTTATATAAACTTTACCTGTAAATCTGCCACTTCAAAGTGAACAGACAGTACTTTCCCATATCTACATTTCTTATCATCTGTAAAATGTAGTGATAGAGACATCTTCCTACTGACTTGCAGTAGGTAATAGGTCATTTTAAAGTGAGAATGTGACAATATTATTTATGCGTTTCAAGATCGACATACTGTAATATCTGGGCAGTCCATAGAGCTTTGAATGCCATGAAGATTAGAAAAGGACAGCATTTTAATCATCTCATAATTCTCCACTGGCTAAGTCTTATCCATTTTATCCTTGGCAGAGATGTCATAAGTAATATATATACACATATATATATATTTATAGTTTTGACAACTTTTGATACTTTAACAGCTCTGACATTCACCTCTGTCCACTCTAGCCTCTCTTCCTCATTCATTGTGTTGCACTAATCATGATGAGTTAGTGATGTAATATTTGTGACTTTTGTAGATGGTCATAATAAATAATAAAGTATTAGTAAACCATGAAACTTTGAACAACAACAACAACAACAAAACTAAAAGCAGCTGGGCTGCTGATTTTTTTTTTTTTTTTTTATTTACTTCTATTTTTTTTGAGGAATCAAACCTTGTTACCCTTAGATCTGAAACTTCTCCTTCTCCTCAGGTCACTGCTCAAAGATCCACTCCTGCAGATTACTGTGGACTGTCTGGAAGAGGTTAAGCACTTCAACATCCATCATCAGCTCCTCACAAGACAATGGTAATACATTATGAGAAATTGGCAGAGGTTCACAAAGCATTTCTGAATAAAAATGGATTTAGAAATAACTTCCAGCTGGATGTAGTTAAGATTCTCAGATTATCTCTGCTCCCTTGGTATCAATAAGTGCACTTATTGAAAACTTACATCATTGTTACCAATTCCATCTAGAGAAATTCATTTTAATGTGGTGATAGTATTGCTAGTAGTAGAATTAGAAGTTGCAGGCTTCACACAAATCTTGTTCTTCTTCTGGGAAGTTGAAATGAGTAAATAAAACAGGTTAAACATATTTCCTAGGACAGTGTTGGCTACCCAACCTAATAATGTTTTCCCACCAGTACACTTCCTTTGTCAGAAATATATTCTAGTAAAACTAGCTTCATCATTTGGATATTGCACTATCTTTGGTAATCTACCTGGATGGATAAAAAACATTAAAAGCCTATCTAAGCACTTTGGTTTGTTTGATACTAACACATTTAGATCAGCTCGTCTAAAGAGAACCCTGTCAAAACAGTTGTCTGCCTGCATTTTCTAAGCTGCATGCTTTCACAGGATTATCAGTTCTGTAAGGCTCTTTTATTAACTAAGAAACCATTTCATAGTGTACTTCATGCAGCAGTACCCATCCTCTGGTGGGTTCTGCCTCATGATCTGTAGAAGAACCACTAGAGTCTTGCCACATTGTTTGTAAAAACAAAAAAGTCACATTTACATTGCATTATCTGTTTTGCTTCTAGTGTGTTGTATCCTCAGGAACAGTTCCTCAGGTTCATAAGGAACTTTTCTATGTTTCTGTCTCATTTATTTATTTATTTATTTATTTATGTATTTATTTATTAGTGCTGTCTTCTGTGGCATCTTCTGAACTTCTTTTCCTTAAACAGTGAAATAATGAAAGCTATGATTTACTGTCTTTAGGAAGCTTTATTTTTAAAAAGAGAGTTTTCATTAGAAAATTTTTATACAGTGTTCAAACTGAAAATTCTTCTGTCATGATATATATGTCTCTATACAACTCTGTTTCTTAAAGCTGTTTGTTTGAAACACTGGACTGTGAAAGGTAAAGAGCTTAACTATAGCTGGAGTAGAAAAAAAAAATAAAAATCACCTAGTTAGTCATTCTTTTAAAATAATAGTTTAGCTTGGAATCTGTAAAGCAGGTATCCTACAGGCAAGGGATTTAACTGAAGTTCTTAACTTCCCTAAAGTTCTTCCATAATATTGACTTCCTTAGAAAGTCAGCTCCAAAGACATTTTAAGGACATACATTTTAGTAGAAATTTATCAGTGCAAACTGTACCATAGAAGTATTTCAAAGTTTTAAAAATTATCTGAATCATCCATGAATTGAACTCTATAGAATTTTAAGATTTAGCTGCTCCCTAATTGAATATACTATCCAGCAAATAAATTAATTTAAAGAGTTAACAGTAGTAGTATTTAGTTAAGAATATTAATTTTTGGAAAATAATTTACTCCAGACTAATCCAACAAAGCCTTTTTCTGGTTACATGATATCTCAGTATTGTTTGATTTTTCAAAGTCAAATTTTTGCCTGTTTCAGACTTTCACTGAGACAGTTTAACAAAGTTGGATGTATTTAATAAGGCCACAGACACAGATTCTGAATTGCTGTTGATAAATACATTTGCTGCGAAAGTGTTAATATATGGGCTATAACCCTTTTGGCCAAGGCTGATGCTTAACAGATATGATAATAGTGCTAGCAAAATGTTATTCCAGGCATTTTTTCACCCAAAGGTGAAGGTACGGATGTTACAAAGAAGGTGTCCCAGTCTTGGCTAGGTGGAGAAGGAGCACAACCTGTTTACTGCCTCTTCTGGGTCTCTGGGTCTCCGTTTTTTTTCTTCCACCCTGTTTTTTTTTTTTTTTTTTAATTGTTATTTTTATTTCTCCACTCCAACTCTCCTTTTACACCCTAACTTTATCTGTTCCTCACCCACACCTTTTGGGTGAAGAGTCAAGTACTATAGTCATATGTTTAGCATGTGCTTTGTTGTTAAGCTCATTATCATATTGAGGGCATTAACTTTAATATTCATTTTACAAATAATCAAACAAAAGCTTTCACTCTGGGCACTGTGGCCTTCAAGATTCTGTTCTGTCACCAAACAGGACCATCCTGCCACTGCAAGACACCCTCTTTCAGTGACCTCTCATACATAGCTTGCAGATCTCCATTCACAAAGTCTGTAAAAGAGATAAGCAGGACTATGCTGCTCAATGCCTGTTTGACCAAGGTACTGGTACTTATCAGTGATGCTAAATCTGGCTGTTCTCCACACATGCAAACATATTCAAATGTTATGTAAGTCAAGATCTTTTCCATTTGCTTGCTAGTGATCAAACATATAAATATACTTTCTCATTGCATCTCTGACTGTATGAACACAATATTAATAACAGCAAAATAGCCAAAAAATTCTAAGACTGTCTGACATTGTCTGTCAAGAGGGTAGGAGGGCAGCATGAGAGACTTCAGACAAAAAAGAGGGCAAGAAAACTAGCTTCCATTGGACCCTTAAACTTCTGGATTACAAAGGTATAGGGATAACAATGATATGACCAGAAAGTAGATTAATTAAAGGTATATTAGAAAAATTCAATGCACCTAGTTTATTGTTTTATATTTACCTCACACACACAGAGGTAAAAAAGTTTATGAAACTTCACTTTTAAAGGATGCAGAAAACTCACTCGCTAGATCCATGAATCACAGAATCATCTAGGTTGGAAGAGACCTCCAAGATCACCGAGTCCAAACTCCTCTGACCTAACACTAAACCATATCTCTAAGGTCTACATCTAATGTCTTTTAAAGACCTCCAGGGATGGTGACTCAACCGCTTCCCTGGTCAGCCTATTCCAATGCCTAACAACCCTTTTGGTAAAGAAGTTCTTCCTAATATCCAACCTAAAACACCCCTGGCGCAACTTTAGCCCATTCCCCCTCATCCTGTCACCATGCATGTGGGAGAATAGACTAACCCCCACCTCACTACAGCGTCCTTTAAGGTACCTGTAAAGTGCTGTAAGGTCACCCCAGGGCCTTCTCTTTTTCGGGCTGAACAATCCCAGCTTCCTCAGCCGATTCCTTGTAAGACTTTTTCTCCAGACTCCTCACCAGCTTTGTTGCCCTTCTCTGGACTTGCTCGAGTACCTCAATGTCCTTCTTGTATTAAGGGCCCAAAACTGAACACAGTACTCAAAATGCAGCCTCACCAGAGCCAAGTACAGGGGGACAATCACTTCTCTAGCCCTGCTGGTCACACTGTTTCTTATGCAAGCCAGGATGCTGTGGGCTTTCTGAGAAGAATTTATTCTTCTGCTTTGACTAGAGTACTACAAACATGAAATTAGATATTCCTGTGTACTGTGATCTGAAGTGGCTCATGGGACACTTTATCTGCAAAGGATGTAGCCACAACTCTTGCTTTCATGTTTATTGTTATATGTGGTAGGCCACCATTAGGGTATGAATATTTTGCATCGTTCCTGAGTCTGTCAAGAGCTTCTAGCATCGGCACATAGCTGTGAGAACTTTATTCTTTTCCTCTCTGTTTGTATTATTCACGAATTCAGATGTTATCAACAGAGAAGTGGTATGAGCATGGCCAAAGCAAATTCAGTTTTATCATTGAGTACCTGGAAAGTCCTTTGAAATACTTATCCAGCTTAACTGTATTTATCAGCTTGTATGCCCCTGAGTCCTCTGTTGTTTATGCTACTACTAATAAAGTCCCATCTGTGTTATCAGAAGGGAAGAATCTGCTGCAAGTCTGCCTGTGACAAGCTTGTACAAGGCAGTCTGGAATATACATCCTTGGCTGGTGGTTGAAACAGGGTCAGAAAGTCCAGTATCAATATAAAGTCTGATTTTCTGGGGAAAAGGATGATAACAAGAAGTTTGTCTTCAGTTTTACTATCTGTAACATAGTAAGAGAAAAGACACCCTGGATCACACTAGTAATGTAGTTAAACAGAAAATGTCTCAAAGAAACTCAAATTACCTGTGTAGCTGCTGACAGGTTGGAGATAAACTTGGAAGCCACAAACTTATGACAGAAGCCAGTTTTAGCCGCTTGTGTCTTCTTTAGATTCCATACATAATACACTGTTTTCTCTACAGTGAAAAGGGAAGAAAGGATAGACTAGACAATGAAAGAGTCACAATTTTTTCAGTCTGTAATCATTGTCTTTTATAGCTTAGAATCCTATGCATATATATATATATATATTTCCTTCAGTATGTAGTCTCACATATGACTGAGCGTCCAAAGTTCTCATGTAGAAACCTCTGAGTGTTGTAGAAAATTCACTGCACTTTCATGTCAGGGTAAGATGAACAACAGCCTGGTCAGATATGATGCATATGATACCAAATGTTGGGATACGGAATTTAGTCACTTACTTGTTGATTTTCTTTTCACTTCTTATATCATTGTACATTTAGATACTACACTTTTACTGTGCTTAACATCCCTTAGTTTTTAAAAACATCATCATTCCAACTGTCAATATTTTCCTAATTATTTCTTGAAGTCATCACCGAAAAAACAAACAACAAAACAAACAAACAAACAAACAAAAACAAACAAACAAAAAAAAACACTATTATTTCCGATGTCATTTAGGCATTCAAAGAACATAAGGATTTTTCTGTTATTTAGCCTTTTGAAGGTTTTGAATTTGGTAGAACAATCCAAGTTTATTGATCTTTAGATTCTGTCTGAATAAAGGTTTTATTCCAGGAATTTATTTATTTTTTTTTTTTTACTGAGCGTCTGTTCAAAAAATACAACAGTAAAAATAACACTTTTGCATCCAGGTTACATTTTTTCCTTTGTATTTTTCCACTCAACATATGGTGTGGATTATTCACACATAAGAACTCTTAAAAATCATGGTAATGATCATAGTTAAATGCAAAAAGGCCAAGAAATTCTGAACTAAGTCTCAGAAATCTGCATATAACTCATTCCAACCTGTGTCTAAATAGAAGATCAGATGATCCAGAAGTCTTTCTGCTCTAGAGAGAGCAGAATATATCTCTGAAATACGAACAAATAGAGTTTCTACATCCTGTAATCAATACTGATATCAAGACGTGAGAAAAATACATTTTTAGTTAGAATTTTCAAATGGAAATTGCTGAAAGAAAGAAAGCTCTCTTAAAAACAGGAGGAGCTGGAAGCCATCGTGCAGCGGGCAGGCTACGACTTGGTTGCCATCACGGAAACGTGGTGGGACCAGTCTCATGACTGGAGTGCTGCGATGCCTGGCTATAGGCTCTTCAGAAGGGACAGGCAGCACAGAAGGGGTGGCGGTGTGGCTCTCTATATTAGAGAGTCTTTCGATGTTGTAGAACTCGAGGCTAGGAATGACAAGATCGAGTCCCTTTGGGTTAGGATCGGCAGGGACAACAAGGCTAGTGTCCTGGTCGGGGTCTGCTATAGACCGCCGAACCAGGATGAGGAGACGGATGAGGAGTTCTACAGGCAGCTGACAGAAGTTGCGAAATCGTCTGCGCTTGTACTCGTGGGGGACTTCAACTTCCCTGACATATCCTGGAAGCACAACACAGCCCAGAGGAAGCAGTCTAGGAGGTTTCTGGAGGAAGTGGAAGATAGCTTCCTGACGCAGCTGATTAGTGAACCTACCAGGGGTGGTGCCCCACTAGACCTTCTCTTCACAAACAGAGAAGGACTGGTGGAGGATGTGATTGTCGGGAACAGTCTTGGGCAGAGTGACCACGAAATGGTGGAGTTCACTATTCTTGGCGGGGCCAGGAAGGGAACCAGTAAAACCACTGTATTGGACTTTCGGGGGGCTGACTTTGGGCTGCTGAGGACACTAGTTGGTGGAGTCCCATGGGAGGCGGTTCTGAAGGGCAGAGGGGTCCAGAAAGGCTGGGTGCTCTTTAAGAGGCAAATCCTAATGGCGCAGGAGTGGTCTATTCCCATGTGCCCAAAGATGAGCCAGCGGGGAAGAAGGCCAGCCTGGCTCAACAGAGAAATGTGGCTTGAGCTTAGGAGAAAAAAGAGGGTTTATAATCTTTGGAAAAGTGGGCAGGCCACTAAGGAGGACTATAAGGATGTAGCGAGGCTGTGCAGGGACAAGATTAGGAAGGCCAAAGCTCGTCTGGAGCTCAATCTGGCTACTGCTGTTAAAGATAACAAAAAACGCTTTTATAAATACATCAACACAAAAAGGAGGACTAGGGAGAATCTCCATCCTTTACTGGATGCAGGGGGAAACTTAGTTACAAGAGATGAGGAAAAGGCGGAGGTGCTTAATGCCTTCTTTGCCTCAGTCTTTAGCGGCAAAACCGGTTGCTCTCTGGATACCCAGTACCCAGAACTGGTGGAAGGGGATGGGGAGCAGGATGTGGCCCTCACTATCCACGAAGAACTGGTTGGTGACCTGCTACAGCACTTGGATGTCCACAAATCGATGGGGCCGGATGGGATCCACCCAAGGGTACTGAGAGAACTGGCAGAGGAGCTGGCCAAGCCCCTATCCATCATTTATCAGCAGTCCTGGCTATCGGGGGAGGTCCCAGCTGACTGGCGGCTAGCAAATGTGACGCCCATCTACAAGAAGGGCCGGAGGGCAGACCCAGGGAACTACAGGCCGGTCAGTTTGACCTCAGTACCAGGGAAGCTCATGGAGCAGATCCTCTTGGGAGTCATCATGCGGCACTTGAAGGGCAAGCAGGCGATCAGGCCCAGCCAGCATGGGTTTATGGAAGGAAGGTCCTGCTTGACGAACCTGATCTCCTTCTACGACAAAGTGACGCGCTGGGTGGATGAGGGAAAGGCTGTGGATGTGGTCTACCTTGACTTCAGCAAGGCTTTTGACACCGTCTCCCACAGCATTCTCCTCAAGAAACTGGCTGCTCTTGGCTTGGACTGGCGCACGCTTCGTTGGGTTAGAAACTGGCTGGATAGCCGGGCCCAAAGAGTTGTGGTAAATGGAGTCAAGTCCAGTTGGAGGCCAGTCACTAGTGGCGTCCCCCAGGGCTCGGTGCTGGGGCCGGTCCTCTTCAACATCTTCATCAATGATCTGGACGAGGGCATTGAGTGCACCCTCAGTAAGTTTGCAGATGACACCAAGCTAGGTGCGTGTGTCGATCTGCTCGAGGGTAGGAAGGCTCTTGAGGAGGATCTGGATAGGCTGCACCGATGGGCTGAGGTCAACTGTATGAAGTTCAACAAGGCCAAGTGCCGGGTCCTGCACCTGGGGCGCAATAACCCCAAGCAGAACTACAGGCTGGGAGAGGAATGGTTGGAGAGCTGCCAGGCAGAGAAGGACCTGGGAGTGATGGTGGACAGTCGGCTGAATATGAGCCAGCAGTGTGCTCTGGTGGCCAAGAAGGCCAACGGCATCCTGGCTTGTATCAGAAACACTGTGACCAGCAGGGCTAGGGAGGTGATCGTCCCCCTGTACTCAGCTCTGGTGAGGCCGCACCTCGAGTACTGTGTTCAGTTTTGGGCCCCTCGCTACAAGAAGGACATCGAGGTGCTTGAGCGGGTCCAAAGAAGGGCAACGAAGCTGGTGAGGAGCCTGGAGAGCAAGTCCTATGAGGAGCGGCTGAAGGAGCTGGGCTTGTTCAGCCTAGAGAAGAGGAGGCTCAGGGGTGACCTTATTGCTCTGTATAAGTACATTAAAGGAGGCTGTAGCGAGGTGGGGGTTGGCCTGTTCTCCCATGTGCCTGGTGACAGGACGAGGGGGAATGGGCTAAAGTGACGCCAGGGGAGTTTTAGGTTAGATGTTAGGAAGAATTTCTTTACTGAAAGGGTTGTTAGGCGCTGGAACGGGCTGCCCAGGGAGGTGGTGGAGTCACCATCCCTGGAAGTCTTCAAAAGACGTTTAGATGTAGAGCTTAGGGATATGGTTTAGTGGGGACTGTTAGTGTTAGGTCAGAGGTTGGACTCGATGATCTTGAGGTCTCTTCCAACCTAGAAATTCTGTGATTCTGTGATTCTGTGAAAAAGAGGGTGCAATGAGTTGCTTATCTGGTTCAATACAGTTTGATTAATTTAATTAAATAACTACTTTTTACATTTGCTTCATTTTCTTTTAAAATAAAATAGAAAAACACCAGCAGTTATGCCTATATATCCACAAAAGCGTTTATTGTTTTTTCTTAAATAAGTTCTGTAGAAACCATTAACTATAAATATGCGTGTATGTATTTATTTCTAACTCTATAGCTCTTGTAGGAAGCAAGAAGAATTCATTTCACACTTAAGGTTAACTTATTTCGTATTTGAAAATATTAAGGTGTTTTTAACACATCTCTTCGCTGTTCACATAAACTCGTGGCTTCGAGACTGGTGTGACCGGCAGAACTTTGGGTTCTTTGATCATGGGAAGGTCTATGCTACACCGGGCCTGATGGCACCGGATGGGATGCGCCTCTCTCGGAGAGGGGTAAGGATCTTTGGTCAGGAGTTGGCAGGGCTGATAGATAGGGCTTTAAACTAGAGTCGAAGGGGGAAGGGGCTAAAACCAGGCACGCCGGTGATGACATAAGGGATGGTACGCTAGAATCAGAGGGGCTGTGTGCCAGTGAGGTCCTTCGGTTAGATCCACAAGGTGCTGAGTGTAAGGAGACGCACCTGAAATGCTTCTACACGAACGCACACAGTATGAGGAATAAAATGGATGAGCTAGAAGTCCTGGCCCAGTCCCGCAACTATGACATCATCGGCATAAGCGAAACCTGGTGGGATGAGTCCTGTGACTGGGGTGTTGCGATAGATGGTTACAGGCTCTTCAGGAGGGACAGGCAGGGTAGGCGAGGTGGTGGGGTGGCGATGTATGTGAAGCAGGGGCTGGACTGTGTGGAACTTCAGGTCGGCAATGGCAAAGTTGAGAGCCTCTGGGTGAGGATCAAGGGACGAACGAATAAAGGGGATGTCGTTGTGGGAGTCTATTACAGACCGCCTGGCCAGGACGATAGCGCCGATAAATTATTCTTTACAGAATTAAGAGAGGCCTCGAGATTAACTCCCCTTGTCCTTATGGGGGACTTCAACTTGCCAGACGTTAACTGGGAGTGCCACACGGCTGACACGAGCAAGTCCAGGAGGTTCATGAAGCACCTAGATGATAACTTCTTGGTGCAGGTGCTAACGGAGCCAACTAGGAAAGGTGCCCTCCTAGACCTGTTGCTAGAAAACAGAGAGGGTCTGGTGGGAGATGTGGTGATTGGTGACCGCCTCGGTCATAGCGACCATGAAGTGGTTGATTTCAAAATTTACGGTGACAGAAGGAAAAGTGCCACCAAAACCTCATCCCTAGATATGGGGAAAGCGGAGTTCAGACTGCTCAGGGAACTAGTCAGCAAGGTCCCCTGGGAAACTGATCCTGAAGGCCTTGATGTCCACCAGTGCTGGTCATTCTTTAAGCGATGCCCCCTAGAAGCACAAGATCAGGCAATTCCTAAATATCACAAGTCAGGCAGGCGCGGCAGGAGGCCGGCGTGGCTGACCAAGAACATTCTAATGGAGATTAGGCGGAAACAGAGAGTGTTTCGCTACTGGAAGGAGGGCCAGGTGACATGGAAAGAATACAGGGATGCTGTTCGTGTTTGTAGGAAGAAAATTCTTGTGGCTAAAGCACACCTAGAGTTGAAGCTGGCTGTGTCTGTGAGAGAAAATAAAAAGGTTTTTTTTAGATATGTGAATGGAAAAAGGAGAACTAAAGAATACATAGGGCCGCTCCTTGATAGGGAAGGTCTCCTCACAGACAATGACATAGGCAAAGCAGAGACGCTTAACGCCTTCTTTGCCTCTGTCTTCAATGCCGATGATGGGCTTTGGGACCCAGGGTGCCCTGAGCTGGAGGACCGGGACGGTGGGGATGACAAACTCCCAACCGACCCTGAACGTGTGCGGGATTTGCTACTCCACCTGGATCCCTACATGTCCATGGGTCCGTATGGGATTCATCCCCGGGTGCTGAAAGAGCTGGCGGACGTCATCGTGGAACCTCTCTCAATTATTTTTCAACGATCCTGGGAATCTGGAGAGGTCCCGGTAGACTGGAAGCTGGCAAATGTTGTGCTGATTTTCAAGAAGGGTCAGAAAGAAGACCCTAGCAATTACAGGCCTGTCAGTCTCACGTCAGTGCCTGGTAAAATCATGGAGAAGATGGTTCTCAAACTTATTGAGGCGCACCTGGGGGACAAAGCAGTCATTGGTCCCAGCCAGCATGGGTTTGTGAAGGGTAGGTCCTGCCTAACTAACCTGATTTCCTTTTATGATAAGATCACCCGTACGGTGGACCAAGGGAAACCAGCTGATGTGATTTTTTTGGACTTCAGCAAAGCTTTTGACACGGTTTCCCATAGGATCCTACTGGACAAAATGTCCAGCATACAGCTAAATAAAAACATCATACGATGGGTGAGCAATTGGCTAACGGGCAGGGCCCAAAGGGTTATGGTAAATGGGGCTGCGTCAGGCTGGCGGGCGGTCACCAGTGGGGTCCCTCAAGGCTCCATTTTAGGGCCGGTACTTTTCAATATTTTTATAAACGATCTGGATGTAGGAATAGAAGGTATTTTGAGCAAGTTTGCTGATGATACCAAACTTGGAGGAGTTGTGGACTCTGTTGAGGGTGGAAAGGCCTTGCAGAGGGATCTGGATAGGTTGGAGAGCTGGGCGATCACCAACCGCATGAAGTTCAAGAAGAGCAAGTGCCGGGTCCTGCACCTGGGACGGGGAAACCCTGGCTGCACGTACAGACTGGGCGATGAGAAGCTGGAGAGCAGCCTAGAAGAGAGGGATCTGGGGTTTGTGGTAGACAGCAAGTTGAATATGAGCCAGCAGTGTGCCCTGGCAGCCAGGAGGGCCAACCGTGTCCTGGGGTGCATCAAGCACGGCATCGCTAATAGGTCAAGGGAAGTGATTGTCCCGCTCTACTCTGCGCTGGTGCGGCCTCACCTCGAGTACTGTGTGCAGTTCTGGGCACCACAGTATAAAAAGGACATGAAACTGTTGGAGAGTGTCCAGAGGAGGGCTACGAAGATGGTGAAAGGCCTGGAGGGGAAGACGTACGAGGAACGGCTGAGGGCACTGGGCCTGTTCAGCCTGGAGAAGAGGAGGCTGAGGGGAGACCTCATCGCAGTCTACAACTTCCTCGTAAGGGGGTGTTGAGAGGCAGGAGACCTTTTCTCCATTAACACCAGTGACAGGACCCGCGGGAATGGGGTTAAGCTGAGGCAGGGGAAATTTAGGCTTGACATCAGGAGGAAGTTCTTCACAGAGAGGGTGGTTGCACACTGGAACAGGCTCCCCAGGGAAGTGGTCACTGCACCGAGCCTGTCTGAATTTAAGAAGAGACTGGACTGTGCACTTAGTCACATGGTCTGAACTTTTGGGTAGACCTGTGTGGTGTCAAGAGTTGGACTTGATGATCCTTAAGGGTCCCTTCCAACTCAGGATATTCTATGATTCTATGATTCTTACTTAAGGATGTTTCAAAAGAGAATTTTTATTTTTATATTTCAGCAATGCTAAGCATTCTTAGTTCTATTCATGTTCAAGGGAGGTTTGTAATCCAATATTTTTCAATGATTTCTTTGGAGATGTTTGAGTCATTCATGTCTGAGAGTACTTGGAGACAAATCCAAAGACCTGCCACGCACATTCACTCACTCTACACCTTAAACACTCTTGTAAATCTCTCATTGCAAGAGACAAAATAAAGTTATTCACAGTAATAGTGAACAGCTCAATTATTTTAAAAGAAGAGAGAAGAAAAAAGAAAAGCACACTGTAGAAAACATTTTAGGAGCTGCATGTATCAGGGGCTTGATATAGGTTCCAAGCTCTCTTCTGGAGCCGGGTAGTGATCAGTATCATGATTTGGGTTCAGATAAACCATGCTCAAACAGCACCCTTAAGCAGACCAGGTGATTTTCTGTTGTCTTTTCAGTATGAGAATGCAGATTAAAGACTCAAATCTGCTAAAAAACCTTGATGTCCCTCAACTGCCTTCTCTATTACACTGAATTTCCGGTATCAATTACTGTGGTGCTGACAGCTGAGGAAGAAAAAACTGCACTTGGTCTCTGTTTACTGAGATGAAGATACATTCAGCTGTTTAGATGCATGAAATCTCATGTATTTTAACTGGTAAGGTAAAGAGTAGTGTAAAAAAGTTGTTGAAAGAGCTGTGCCACATGAGAGCCTATGACTTTTTAACGAACAACTTAGAGACTTTTTTTTTCTCTCTCTCTTTTCCCCTTCACTTTTGAACATACTATTTGCTTCACACTGGATGCACTATTACAAGGAAATATATGCAAGTTTCAGTAAATAAGATGACTTTTACGTGTATTAGAAATATTTTTTTTTTTTTTTTCTGTGTATTTTAAATTTTATTTGGAAACTATTTTCATCCCAAAAGATAACTAGTTTTCTCCTGTGACGCATATGGTTGTATGGTCTTTTGGTTGTAACTCTGTTTATTTCTCTATATGACTTTGTTATTATTATTTTATTTATTTATTTATTTATTTATTTGGGGAGCACAGCCTGTCAGGAAACCTGACTTGCAAACTTCCTTTCAAATACTGAATGTGGAAACTGCATGAATGGTCAACTGTATGAATATTCAATTTAGAATCTTTATTAGATATAATGATGACAGTGAAGGTAGAGGAATTACTTGTGCTTATCTTCCAAGGTTGGAAGGAACCTCTGGAGGCTGTCTAGTCCAAATCACCTACTCAAGCAGGGTCACTTAGAGCAGGTTGCCCAGGACCATCTCCAGACAGCTTTTGAAGATCTCCAAGGAGGGAGACTCCACGACCTCTTTGAACAGCCTCTTCTGTTCCTCAGTCTTCCACACAGTAATAACAAGAGTTTCCTGATGTTCAGAGGGAATATCTTGTCTTCCAGTTTGTGCTCATTTCTTCTTGCCCTGACACTGGGCACCAGTGAAAGGAGCCTGGCTCCATCCTCTTTGCAGCCTCCCTTCGGGTATTTATAGACATTCCTGAGATGTTCCCCGAGCCTTCTCTTCTCTGGGCTGAGCAATCCCAGCTCTCTTCTCTTGTACTTTCGTGGCCCTTTGTCAGAATCCTTCTAGCATGTCCATATCTCTCCTGTACTGGGAATTGGACTCAGTACTCCAGGAATAGCCCATGCTGAGGAAGGGGTAAAGATCACATCCCTCCATCTTCTGGCAATACTTGGCCTTATACAGCCTACTATATCATTAGCCTTCTTTGTGGCAAGGGTGCATTGTCTACTGATGTTCAGCTTGGTGTCCACCAGCAGCCCCAGGGCCTTTTCTGCCAATATGAAGCTATGTTTCTGCATGGATATCAGAAATTCATTTTGTTTTATGGATAATCAGGAATTATTTAGATCAGTCACAGTTCGCACGATTTGTTCAGATCATCTGAAAATGTAATGATAGATGGACCTATCTGCATAATTTGATGAAGTAATTATATGTGAATACCTGTGAAGTACAGGATGGTGGGCTTTACAAACTCTTCTTTAATACACTGGAATAAAATACATGTTTTTTTTGATTGTAGCAGAGAATAACAATACGGTAAATATTGTATTTCCTTGAAACAATATTAATATTTTCAAAGTGTTTTTGATGCTGGTGTTCTCACCATATGACTGTAAAAAAAGATTATCTGTGTCCAAAGACTTGCATACCAGACATGAGACATTGGGAATCTCCTGGAAACACTTTATACATTGTATTAAATTACTGAAAAAGAACTGCTGAAAATAACTGCCTTGTTACGTTTTGGTGCATATTTGTAACTGCAGCCTGTATAGACATGCTATATTAAATACATGTGCTGCTTTGGGGAACTTTTTACTTTGCAGAATAGTCATACTCTGGTTTAAAATGAAGAAAGGTTTTTAATTTTATTTTTATTTTTTTTTAGCCTCTTTTTATCCATTTGACTTTATCATTCCTTCATGCACTATTCAGGTGTAATTCGAGTATGGCATTGCAGGAAAAATTCTAATAAATCACAGAATGGAGTATGTTTCACAGGAAACACGTTCTATACTTTGGGCATTTATACAACATATAATTCATTCAGAGAGGTATTTTGTTATGAAAAGCACTGCTATATTTTGATAATTTTGGTATCTCTTTTGTGTTCACCCATAAATCTTTGAAATTTTGAGTCCAAGTTCTGATTCTGCATTATATAACCCTCTTTAGAGCCCATGTTCTAAGTTTTTTTTTTTGTTTGTTTTTGTTTTTTTATTTTAAGTTATGCAATGAGAAACTAAGTTCATACATGACATGAAAGTTTTGTTTTGCTCAGTGGTGACAAAACAATGATTTGGTATGACTGTGTTGCATGCATAAAGGTAGGCAGACTTGCTATTGAGTTCAACACACTGGACATAGTGTGTCTATAAACAGACTGGACATAGGTTGGAGGAAGTGAATTTAACTTTATACTTTGAGATTATCTTATTGATAAGTAAAGAATATCCTGCAAATCCTCTTTATTCCAATACATTTTCTGAAAAAATATAAATTTGTTCCTTGTTCAGGTTCACACCAGGACAAGATTTTAAACTTTCCTTTCCTTTCCTTTCCTTTCCTTTCCTTTCCTTTCCTTTCCTTTCCTTTCCTTTCCTTTCCTTTCCTTTCCTTTCCTTTCCTTTCCTTTCCTTTCCTTTCCTTTCCTTTCCTTTCCTTTCCTTTCCTTTCCTTTCCTTTCCTTTCCTTTCCTTTCCTTTCCTTTCCTTGCCTTGCCTTGCCTTGCCTTGCCTTGCCTTGCCTTGCCTTGCCTTGCCTTGCCTTGCCTTGCCTTGCCTTGCCTTGCCTTGCCTTGCCTTGCCTTGCCTTGCCTTGCCTTGCCTTGCCTTGCCTTGCCTTGCCTTGCCTTGCCTTGCCTTGCCTTGCCTTGCCTTGCCTTTTTTTTCTTTTTTTTTTCTTTCTTTTTCTTTTCTTTTTCTTTTCTTTTTCTTTTTCTTTTTCTTTTTCTTTTTCTTTTTCTTTTCTTTTTCTTTTTCTTTTTCTTTTTCTTTTTCTTTTTCTTTTTCTTTTTCTTTTTCTTTTTCTTTTTCTTTTTCTTTTTCTTTTTCTTTTTCTTTTTCTTTTTCTTTTTCTTTTTTTCTGTTTCTCTCTTTCTCTTTCTCTCTCTTTCTTTATATTTTTTCTTTATTGCAGTGTTCACTGCTATGTCAAAAGTATTTGAATTAGAATTGCATGTAGAAACATACTCAAAAATAAAACAAATCAACATAAATCAGTGAAATTTCCTATACCAGCATTTGTCTATGTTTATTTGCTTTACCAGATTAGCAATATTGTATTTATTTTTTTGATTATGGTCACAAATGTGTCAAGTTAAAAGCAAGTTAAAAGCATATGATGCTTTCTAAGTCTTTGAAAGTTTCTTTGGTATATATGCAATGCCTAGTTATATTGATCAATGATGTATTTTGGCAAATGAAACTTGATTCCATGTTGATGTTATCAAGAAACCATAATCCATCACTCTTGTACCATCATTCAGACTAGTGTATTTCCTTTAAAATAAATAATTAAATAATTAACACCATATTTCTCATTCCTCCATTCTGATGTTACTACTCCCGTCTCACATTGACTACATGTGTATTTTGTTCTGTTGATTCACAAAGTAAAATGTCATTTTAGATTATATTTTCTGTATTCTTCAGGGGGATTATTCAATAAAACAAGTTTGCAGTGACCAAGCTGACCTTGTGAATTTTCAAAAATACACATTATTTGCTCTCTTTTAAATATATATATAATACAATACATATATATAATACAATATACATATACATACATATATATAACACAATACACATATCATATGTATATATAATTATTTATTGTAGATTAAATTAAATATATATAGTATAATATAATTATATATAATATAATTATATATAAAACATATGTGTTATATATTATATATTATATACATGTATATATGTCTGTGTATATATATATATAAATATTATATATTATATAATATGCATTATATATTTTTCACCCCTATTTGATAGACCTGGGAGACAAGTTGAACTTTGCATGAAGATCTACATGGGGAAACAAAATAAGGGCAACAGCTTAAAATTGTAACCTTTTTTTACAGTAAATATTTTCTGCAGATAAGTCAGTTCAGCAAATGAAGAGCGGAAGAAAACACATAGGCATCCACTTCCTCCAGGCAAAACAGCTGAAGATGGGAGAAAAACGATGCTTATAAATTAGAATTTATGACTTTTATGAATTAAAAAGGGGAAAATAAAAATCCTTTTCTCTGAATAAAAGTCAGCTTTTGACCAAAAATAAATAAAAAAAGAACATTTGAATGTTGATTTTTATTATCCAGTATACTTTTTATATTGGAAGGCCATGGATGAAGTGATGCTGCAATACAGAACACAGGTAGTTCACTGAAAGCAAAGCCTTCACTGGCATGACACGTAGGCTTAAATTTCTCAATCATCTTGAAACATTTAATGTGTTTCAGCATTTTACAGAATAAAGGTGCTTTCTGTAATGCAAGCACGATGCAGTCTTTAACTTGCACAATTTACATGTACTTAAAAAAAAAAAAAGATTTTTTTTTTTTTTTTTTCCTGGAGAAAGACTAGTATGATTTTTTTCTGAGCCAATTGGTGAGGCTAGAAGTCCTTCATAAAGGACAGAAAATATACAAGTATTATATTGGGTCCAGGAAGATTTGGTGATCTGTTTTTCAATGTTATTTTTCTATTGTCTTTAATATTTCATATAATATAATCTAGATGTATAATGAGTTAGAGAAATACTGTAATGTAGTATGTTCATACAGTTTTCAGACATGCTCATTAGTAAGAGAGCCTGAACTGTACAAGGGTGGTATAATAAATACTGAAGGAGAATGGAATATGTCAGGGTTAATGCATTACAAAGTCTGAGCTTTGAGAGCTTTGTCCAGCTTAGCTTCTTTAAATGGATTGCTAACCTTTCAGAGGTGCAGTGGTAGACAAACCCTATTAAATCCTTATTAAATCCTGTAAACCTCGGGATTGATTATTCTAGCTGAAATTATTCCAAGAGACACATCTTTTCTGTTCCAGTTCCTTAGATCTGATTTCACACTGATAAGTTTCTGTAACATCCTTGAAACACTTATATATCCTTCTAGCATAAATTGAAATGTGCTCAATTTACACTGCACCTTGTCATTACAAGTCACTCTTTAAACATGCTGGATCCAGAAGCCTACGTTTAGCTGTTGGTCAAAGAAATATCAGTGTGATGGCAGAAACAAACCAGCATGACCTTCAAAATGTCTGAGTAGTCAAAGCATTACACAGGGGACAGCATAAGCATGGCACTGTCTGGGATGGCAGTGACACATTCTAGCATTAGAAAATTTCCTGAACTGAGTGAAGAGCTACTAGACTGTATTATTCACGGACACTTTTATGCCTTCTTCAGTAAGTGTGTTTGAAGCAGCAATCAGGCACCACCAGTGAATTGCAGGACATGTGAACCCACATGGAATGAAATTGATGAAAATACTGCCTAAAAACTGTATGAAGTCTAATGGCAAGGCTGACCACTGCCTTATAAACTCTTTCAGTTTTGCCTGTACAGATGACCTAATATTTCCAGTTCCTATTTTCCTTTTGCTGATAGAAGATCCACTGAGTAAGTGTTACTTAATGCGTAGTATTGGAAATGTTTCTACATATGTAAATTTGATTTTATATTTGTAGGAGGTAACAAACCAGACTGAACTGATCTTCACAGACAGAACTTCCTTTCCACATACTGTGCCCCTTGCCAACTCTCCCTCTACTTAAAAAAAAAGATCACTTTGGAGATGTGATATGGTAAAGATGCAAGTGACGAGGCACCCAGTGAATGGCACATACATGTAGCCACAGTTCATGATTGCTTCTCCAGAATTTATTGTGCAGTTACATGTAACTGCAGATTAGAACACCATAAACTAATATCACACCCTTCCTGGACTGATCAACAAATAGCATTTCACTGCCTGTAAAGACCAGCAAACCAAATTGTAGGTATTTCACATATTTGTTTTTCTGTGAAGATGTGCCCACATGGAATTGTCAGTGAAGGTTAAATCGCAGAACTTTAGAGTAATGTGAGTTGGAAAGAACCTCAGGAGTTGGAGTGACATGATGCTGAGGAAGACCCCATGCAGTGCAAAGCAAATAACCTAACTGTCAATGACTGTTCAATGGCTGACAGTCCAAGCAGCCACTTGCCATGCGCATATTTAGGAAAAGGGTTGGCCAGGTGGTATGCAAAGCTGGATTCTTTTGGACAAAACAGGCTGAGTTCTGGAATTAAAGAGCTTGTCTTTCTGTGAAAGAGAAGAGAAAGCCTAGTGACTAATCTGATTGCAACTGCTGAGGTATCATGCTGGGAAAGTGACATTTTCTGTGGAAACAAGGAACCAAACATTTGACCTTTTAAAGGTCACTTTTAATGTCAGTAAGAAATCAGCTGGAAGCCAGGACAGCCATGAAGGACTGATGTTATATATCCTTACAAAAGCACTTCAAAGTAAGCAGACAGCCATGTATGTATTTATTTATTTATTTTATGTTTGTCCATCAAAAAAGTATAACCCATTCTTATAAGTGTATAACCCATTCTGTCACTGCTGTCACTGTTGAAGATAGGAGGGAAAAACCTCTGAGTTGTCCCATAGGATCAGTTGACGGCTCCTCAGAGAAGGTAGTGATCCTGATACCCCGTCCAGAATCTTCTTGAGTCCCTCTGGGAATAACTGTGCCTGCTGTTTTCCTAAAGTGCCTGTATACCAATGCACAAAACATGGAAAATAAACAGGATGAGCTCGAGATTTGTGTACAGTCATGGGGCCACAATCTCATTGAGATCACAGAGACGTGGTAGGACAGCTCACATGACTGTAATGCTGTTGTGGAGGGCTATATCCTCTTCAGGAAAGACAGGCTGGGGAAATGAGGGGGAGGAGTTGCCCTTTATGTGAGAGAGCAATTAGAATACATGCAACATTCACCCTCCTGCAATGCAATCACCCTCCTGGGGGAGGGTGAAGTAGGGGTGGAGAGTTTGTGGGTGAGAATTAAGGGGCAGGCTGGTATGGGTGACACTGTTGTGGGAGTGTACTACAGGTCACCAGATCAGGAGGAGGAGATCTGTGAGGCTTTCTACAAGCAGCTGGAAGTAGCCTCATGATCATGGGCGCTGGTTCTCATGGGGGACTTTAATCATCCGGGCATCTGTTGGGTAAGCTACTCAGCCAGGCAAGTGCAGTCTAAACTGTTCCTACAATGTGTTGAAGACAATTTTCTGACACAGGTGTTGGAGGAGCTGATGACGAGGGCAGTGCTCCTGGACCTTGTTCTTACCAGCAGGGATAGGCTTGTTAGGGATGTGAAGGTTGGGGGCAGGTTGTGATGCAGCAACCATGAGATGGTGGAGGAGGAAGATGGAACTTGGTGGAAGAAGTAAGGCAAAAAGTAGGATTGCTACCCTGGACTTTACGACAAATGACTTTGACCTCTTCTGGACCTACTTGGGGGTGTCTGTTGGGCTAGATTGCTAGAAGGTAAGGGTGCTTATGAGAGCTGGGCAACATTTAAACAGCACTTCTTCCCAGCTCAGGATCGGTGCATCCCTAAGGCTAGGAAATCAGGGAAGGGGGACAGAAAACCTGGCTGGATGAGCAAGGAGCTCATTTAAAAGGAAGAGGAAGGTCCATGAAATGTAGAAAAAGGGCTTGTCTTCTTGGGAGAAGTGTTGGGAGTGTTTTCAGATCCTGCAGGGATGAGATGAGGAAGGCTAAAGCCCATGTGGAGATAAAGCTAGCAAAGGAGATAAAGGACAATAAGAGTTTTTTTTTTTTTTTTTTTTTTTTTTTATGTGACATATGTAAACAGTAAAAGGAAGACTAGGGATAAGGTGGGTCCACTGCTGAACGAGGCAGTTGTCTTGGTAATGGGGGACACTGAGAAGGTGGAATACTGAATGCCTTCCTTGCTTTGGTCTTTGCTTCAAAGACTCCCCCCTAGGACTCCTAGACCCCGGACGGAGGAGCTCCCCTCTGGTTGAGGAGGTAGGGGTTTGGGAGCATCTGAGTAGGATCAACACACACAAATCTGTGGGCCCTGATGGGATGCATCTACGTGTGCTGAAGGAGCTGACAGAGGTGATTGCTGAACCACTCTCTATCACCTTTGAAAGGTCTTGGAGAACAGGAAAGGTTCCTGAAGACTGGAAGATAGCCAACGTCACTCCATTCTTCAAGAAATGCAAGAAGGAGGATCTAGGAAACTGCAGGCCAGTCAGTCTTACCTCTGTCCTTGGAAAGGTATTGGAACAGCTTGTTCTGGGTGCCATCTCCAAGCAATTGGAAGAGAAGAAGGTTATGAGGAGCAGTCAGCATGGATTCACCAAGGGGAAACCGTACTCAACCAACCTTGTAGCCTTCTATGAAGGCATCACCAGCTGGGTAGTTGTGGGGGGAGAGCAGTGAATGTTATCTACCTTGACTTTAGCAAGGCTTTTGATGCTATCGGCCATGACATCATTGGTGGTAATCGGTGTCACAGAGTCTGGTTGGAGACCTGTGACTAGCGGTGTTCCCCAGGGATCAGTGCTGGATCCGGTCTTGTTGAACATCTTCATCAACGACCTTGATGTTATCCACCCTCAGGAAGTACACTGATGATACAAAGCTGGGAGGAGTGGCTGACACATCAGAAGGCTGTGCTGCCATTCAGCAGGACCTGGACAGGCTGGAGATATGGGCAGGAAGAAACCAAATAAAGTCTAACAAGAGCAGGCGTAGAGTCCTGCACCTGGGAAGGAATAACTGCATGTATCTGTACAGGCTGGGAGATGATCTGCTGGAGAGGAGGTCTGTGGAGACCTGCTGGAGAGGAGCTCTGAGGAGAAGGACCTGGGGGTCCTGGTGGATGACAGGTTGACCATGAGCCAGCAGTGTGCCCTGGTGCTCAGGAAGGCCAATGGGATTCTGCTGTGCATTAAAAGGAGCGTGGCCAGCAGGTCAAGGGAGGTGATCCTCCCCCTCTACTCTGCCCTGGTCAGGCCTCACCTGGAGTACTGTGTCCAGTTCTGGGCTCCCCAATACAAAAAAGACAGGGATCTCCTGGAAGGAGTCCAGCAGAAGACCACTAAGATGTTACAGGTCCTGGAGTATCTCACCTATGTGGCAAGGATGAGAGACCTGGGTCTATTCAGCCTTGAGAAAAGAAGAATGAGAGGGGATCTTATTAATGTTTACCAATATAAGTGTGGGAGACCAAGGGATTTGGCAAATTTCTTTTCAGTGGTTTGTGGGGACAGGACAAGGGGTAATGACCACAAAATGGATTACAGGAAGTTTCACACCAACATGTGAAAGAACTTCTTCATGGTAAGGGTGACGGAGAACTAGAGCAGGCTGCCCAGGGAGTTTGTGGAGTCTCCTTCTCTCGAGATATTCAAGGCCTGTCTGGACACCTACATGGCCAAGCTGCTCAAGGGAACATACTTTGGCAGGGGGTTGGACCCGATGATTTCTTGAGGTCCCTTCCAACCCCTACAACTTGATTCTGTGATTCCTATATGTATGAATGATGATGGAGCAAGCCAAAATAAGGAGGAAAATAATTGAAAATCCATATTTACTGCTTTTTGAATAGTGAGTAGATAAGGAAAACTATATGAAAAGACATATTTAAAAATCTATGAATTCATAAAATTTCAGTTTACAGTGCTGTGGCAGCAATGGAATCAAACTGAGAAACATATTTGGCTTCATCTTTAAGATCCTTCAAACCCGCCCCTTCCCTTTTGTCTGATGTTCAATCCCTCATTGATTTCTGTCAGCTTCTAAAGAAATTTTTGTATTTAAAAATTATTTTCTTTCCTAAAACTCTTTTTAGTGAAAGAATAAGGTGTCCGCTTTTATTTTTTTATTTTTATTAATTTTTAATCAAACTTCATTGCAAAACTAATCTCCTGTTTTACAACTACATCTTTTCTAGTAATTCAAATATTGGGCTAGAGAGTAGATGAGGACAATTTTTCCTTATACCAAATATTAAAAACATGTCAACTCATCTGTTTTCTTGTCCTTTCTCTTTGTTTTAAAGCTCTTTGGGACTTAACTTGTATCTTTGTAAAAGAGAAATGGAAAAATAGTACAGATTAGTAAGACTAAGATCTTACTAATCAACAACAGGTCTCTCTCCTTTTTTTTTTTTCCCAGTTCCTTGACTATTTATGATTATTCTCTTTTTCTAGAGTCAGACCTCCTAATTTTGATATATTTTTTTAACGTCTAAGAAATTAAAAATCTTAGTGCTTAACTGTGCTTTCCTTTAACTGGACAACAGAGTCATCTGCTTTGCTTTTTAATGTTATTGTTTCTCAATTTTGGTTAGCCAATATGCATTTGAGTTTTATTGCATATTTTTGTTTTTCTTTCTTCATTTTATTTTTAATGGCTCACCGTTTTTCAGTTTAGAGTTATCACCTTCAGAGAATTAAATTTATGTTTTTCTGTGTTAGAACAAGGGATCAAGCAAATATTTAACTTTTGTTCAGATAAAATGTGTTATGTTGGAATGTACTTATCATTTTGTATTACACTGTAAGCTTGTGTTTGTACAATGTGAATGCAGGAGAAGCATGACTTATGTCTAAGATAAAACATAAAGCTAATACTTCTTTTCATATATTCTCTCCCTGAAGCTTTGATACAGACAGCCTGCACTGTAATTAATTTGTTTTCAAGATTTTTTTTTTTTCTTTTGTGCTCTGGCAGTTTTGGTCACATTAAATTTCTTCATTTTCATGGAAATGGCGTAGAATCTAAAATCTAGTAATTAATCTGTAACTGCACAGGCCACTGCTTTAAAATGATAGTGCATCTTTAAGAATTAAACATTCAGTCACAGCATGTTGCAGTAAACTCACTGAAACTTAATATCATCTGAGAGAGTTTTCAAAGCAGGCATTTAACTGAAGTCATGTAATGACACTTAATTGGATATTTTTTTTGTTGGTTTCAGTCAATTGAAGTCATTATTAATGTGGAGCACAAATGGAGCTGAATTTGAAGAGGCACACATTGAAACTCTCTTCTCATAATGCCAATAGAGCATAGTGCAATCATTATAACTCCTGTGGCTGCTAATTTTCTGGTTCTGATTAATTGTAAAAACTGATAAAAACCTGTCTACTCACAGGGTGGTGTGGTCTTGATGAATTGCTTATAGTTGACTGAAAGAAATAAAATAATTTCCCAAACCTCAGAAAAACACAAAAGAAATGAATATCAGACTTAAAACAACATGCTGACTTGCAAAATGTGAGCTGTGGATTTCATGAAGATATAAAACAGAATGCTCTCTGAGTTCTTTATTTTACTATTCAGTAAGGAAAATGAAAGTCACTGTTGCTTTAAAAACTTTCTTAAATGAACAAACAAGCAAACAAACAATAAAATAATAAAAAAAGCAAAAAAACAAACCCAATAGCCAGCACGATTTGCTTGTAATTGTACCTAATCTCATTTATCTAAATCCTTCACATCCTTACCTATTTTCCATCACTTTTATCCGTGGCTACCCTTTCAAAACAGTCACTGCCTGCAGGTGGGATGGAAGGACATTAGGTACCATTGCACCAGTGCTGGTTCTTTGACAAGTGACAGGTGGCTTGTTTGTGTCCCTGAGGGGTGGGATAATTTATCTCACCAATGAGTTTGGCCTCCGGCAGCCTGGAAACTAGGGGCTCTGAATGTTAACACAAATTGTGGCTGGGGATGCATAACAAGACTATCTCTGGTACCAGCACAGTGACCAGGAGGATATCCAGCCTGTGAAACAAAATGCCTCAGTACATACTTAGCTGCTGCCTACTGATTCAACTAGAATAAAACACATTTTTTTTTGCAGCATATAAATTGCATGACATGATTTGTTTGTCAAATCCTAAATAATTGTAATTATAAATGTAAAACTTCCTAGCAAGATCTGAAATAAATGCTAGATTGAATTAAAATGTATCGTGTGTCTCAAATCTAAAATTAATAACAATATCAACATGATTAATAATATTAAATTTATAAAGGGAAAGAGTATAGTTTTTATTTATTATTATTATTATTTCAATTGTAGTCTTTTCAGAAAAAAGTTTACACATCTAGGATTTGCAGGCAAGTATTGTTTAAACCTGTGGTGACTACATGCAATACACATGCAATTATGAGTTAGTCAGGTGAGATTAAAATGTTTTTTTAAAAATCATAATTGTGATATTAATTTATAACTACACCCTTACATAAAAAGTTAGGATACCACTCCTTTAGGGAAGGTCCTCTGGATTTTACCAAATGTTTGCCTGAGTTGAGGATGAGAATAAAAAGATATCTTAAATATTATCCTTTATACTACTTAATACTTATAGTTTATACTTTATACTACTTAATACTACTTATATTACTACTTAATATTTTTCAATTAACATTAAAGCTTTCTTTTGGGATAATTACAACAAATATGACAAATTTTTAGCCTGCTGCAAAAAATACTTTAAACCTGCATTTCTTTTGAGTGTGTTGTTTTCAAATTACCTATTCTTTTGATGATAAAATAACAGTAGAGGATCAGAATTTTGTGTCTGAGTCTCAACATCTGTATGTCTCACAGGGAAGGATGTGGTTGTTTCTAGATTATGGAAAAAACTTTGATAGTTATCATAATTTAGTGCAGTGAAATTTGAAAGCAAAAGTAAATAAATGTAATTATACATGTACACTCACTCACTCACTACAAATTGATCACAGGAGGAAGGAAGGAAGGAAGGAAGGAAGAAAGGAAGGAAGGAAAAGAAAGAAAAGAAAGAGAGAAAGAGAGAGAGAGAGAGAGAGAGAAAGGGAGAAAAAAAAAAGAAAGAGGGAAAGAAAGAGAGAAAAAAAAGAAAAAACTAATTTTAATTAGTTTGAGCTTTATGCATTATTCATATGTCCAACTTTTTTCATTACTTGGAATATCTAGGAGAAAGATTAAAAAACAAAACAGCAACTACCAAAAAAAAAATCAAAATCAAAACACCCCCCCCCCAAAAAAAACAAACAAACACAAAACCACATACACACACAAAACAACAACAACAAAAGACAAATACTATTTGTTATGGATCTAGAAACTAGTAGATTTATTAATAAATTCTTAGGAAATTCACCTTTTTTACAATGGAAAATTTGTGATACATACCACAGGAGTAAGACATACATGTACTCTTTATCTGTTACAAACTATTGACTCTACAGCAGGGAGAACCAAAACTTGTTCTTATTACAGGTCTGTGGTCAAAGTATGCATATTTTTGGAACGTTTAGGTTATTGACAAAAACTTACTTTATGAGTTTACACTGTATTTGTGCAAGTAATCACAGTACATGCAGCAGAAATATTCCCAGAAAGGTTTGTAAGGCACATACAGATAAGAAATAAGGTGCAGATATGAGGTGCAGCCAGGACTGTTCACTGCTTGCACGCTTATGGAAATGTTATGGTTAATCTTAAATCAAGACCCATTATGCCATAGCTCAGACTGGATCTAACAGATAGTTTACCAGATGAGATTTTTTAATCTTAAATCAAGACAAGATCTACTTCTATATCAGAGTGAGTTTTTCAGAGAGTTTACTGGTGAGATTGTGATATACTGGAGACAAACTGTTGTAGTTCTTTCTGGCCTTAAAATCCAGAGGAGAGGAAAACATATATCCCTGATACGCATATCACAATGCAAACTGAAATGTTGGAGTAAAGGCAGGAAACAAGGGAAAACAAACAAACAAATCAACCAACAAACAAACAAATAATAATAATAAAAAACAAATACACACACTTAGTTTTGGTTTAATTGAAGATTATCTTTGAAGGGGGCAAAACATTCAAAATAAATCACTTCCTGGTGAGATATCTGTGAGCTCTTGATGAAAAAAAGAATACACGGAACCTTCTAATACCAAAGATCTTTGTATCTATGTTTATGTATCATATATCATTTTTTCCATCCCTAAAATTATTAAACTTTCTAAAAATTATTGTGACTTTTTTAAAATCATATTTTCAAAAGGGTAAATTTTCATAAATTTATGTTCATATTAGATATATTATTTTTCCTTAAATACTGCTGAATTCTTTAAGCTGTTTTGTATAAGTCATAGAAATTGTTTTCTGTTCAGGATTTTAAAGGTGGAATGCATAATTTTAGTATACTTTTAGTATACTTTTTAAGGAAACTACACCCCTCCTAAAGTTAATGTAAACTAAAATTAATAAAAAGAATTAATAGATTAATAGAACAAGATTTTTTCTTCTATTCAATGATTTAAAATTATTTCAATATTTTTTTTTCTTTTTTTTTTTTCCCCCTGCGTGTTGTTATTGATAAGCAAGAATGGTGGATCCAATATATGGTAAAAATACAATGAGCATATTTAGCCTCTTAGTAATAAATCTAAAGTTAAATAGATGGAGTAAAAGCTAGCACGTGCAAGCAAGATGCTTTCACACCAATCTTGGCTGCCAAGAAAGGAAAGAGCAAATAAAATTTATGATATGGTCTGTATCAGTATATGCAGATGTGCACAAACTTTTTCCAAACAGAAAGCTTCTACAGAGTTGCTTCCATAAATAAGAAGTATTATTAAAAAAATAAAGAATACTATTTACTAATACTAATTACTATGCAATTCTATTACATTACTATGTAATACTATTGTATTACTATTACATTACTGTGTAATGTAATGTAATGTGCTGACTAATAAACACTAAATATTTCCCCAAAATGTTAATGTTTAGATGTTCCATTTCTTTTTTTGGATGTGGATTTCATGAATCCATTTAACTCACAGTTTCCTCTGGACAAAGGAGAGAGACAATGAAAGAGAAATTTTAGAAGATGCAAGCTGTAAAAGGATTTTCTTTCTGGAGCACAGGATCAAGTCTCTGATAAGGATTAAAAGGTTATTTGACTAAGTTCTAAATAAATTTTCACTTTCAGAGTATCATTTTTATACTTATGTAAACTGTGTAGTATCTTTGTTTTATCATTCTTTTAAGTTTTTTGGATGCAAACTTAAACTTCATCATCATTTTTTTTCTGGTCAAGCAATTTTAGATGTTGTCCTTATATCATGCTCACAGGTAGTTGCACACCTTGAGTCAAACTCAATACTTGCAGTTTATTTATTAAGCAGACTCAAAGCAAGAATGTACTTTACTTAAAACAAATCCAAGGAGATGTAGGTGGATAAGGAATGGAATAAGGATGTGAAATGTAGCATGTAAATATCACACTGAATCACTATACAGAGACAAACTTCTTCTCAGTTGTCTGTGTGAATGGATTAGCTGATTACCACCCAACTAATATCCTCTTCAACAAAGTATGTTACTACTGGAGGCACTAAGTAACATCCTCCATGACAATTTATTTCAGCATAATATTAGGAGTAGGAGGAATAATAAAGGCTGGCCTTGTCTGAGAGGAAGATGATACTGAAGACATCATGGTTTGTACTAATTTTGTCTTCTGGTTGATTGACAATTTTCAGAGTTCTATAAACTGCTTGGTTTTTTGGTCTCAAAAACATTTCCAGAGAAAATGTTGGAGTTGCTGAATGTCAAAGATTGGGTCAGCTCAGCTGGAAAAACTGAATATGTAGTACTGAAGTTTAATTCCTAATTCAATGTGAATTATCTCAGATATCCTGATCTAGCCAAACCCTGTATTATTCTGAGATTGGTTCACCACATCATTTTCACATTTTCACTGCTTATAGAGCAGTAGACTCTTTTTTTTTTTTTTTTTTTTTTTCCTCACACTACCAATACTGAATGGTGACATTCTAAAAACTTCTTCATTTGTCACTTTGATTGTCATGCTTTATGACTCCATTCACTGATTGAAAATACTATTGAATACTATTGAAAATGCATGAACACTATTAAGACTAAAGACCATAGTCTACTAGGTTTTTCACTTACTGTTAAAATGAAAAGGTTATTTTTTTGTATGTGTATGCTCCAGCAACACAAGAAGATTATATATTTTCAGAGCTGATTTAGTGAATAGGTAGAGAAAGACCAATTAACAGTTACAGTAAAATATGGCTTTGGTCTATATAGGTCAAGATAAGTCCAATAATTTCACTCCAAATGTATCATTTTATAGCAGTTAAGAATCAGATATATTGTGATTTTTTGTGTGAGAAACCACATGTATGTGGGCCATGAAACCAGAGCATGAAAATTCCTTTGTAAACATTGACATGATCACTTAAGCTTTGTGGTATTTTGGATTACAGACTATACTGTGAAATGTATTCATGAGGACTGTGCAATATATGTATTGCACCATAATTAGACTCTGTATGGAAATATTAAAATTTTAATTTCCTAACTGATGTATATTTCAAATTCATAACTTAACTTCGGTATTAATATTGTTTATTTTAATGAAGCTCCTAAGGGGGTGGGGGTGGGGGATGAGAGATAGAAAAGAAGACAGTTGTATGAAGAAAGGAGAAAACTAAACCAAAACAAAACAAAACAAAAGAATTATATGCATGTTTCACTTCAAAACTGTGAGAACATAAATTTCCTTGACAATACAACAAACATGATGATCTCAATACCAGTATAGGTGACCTAGGCATCTTTTCTGTGCTTTACATATTCCATATTCAGCAGTCACATGGTGAATTCTGTGTTCATAATCTTGTGATTCTTTGTATCATTTACATTGTAATATTATAATGCTGCTAACTTAAAGTGTGTAACTGTATCATGTACTTGTCAGAGACTGATACCTGACAAGATGTCCTTGGAGTACAGGAGGAGCTGTTCCCTCTGACCTTCAACATCTGCTTCATTGACACTGCTTGGAGCACACAGGGGTTTCATTTTTCAGCTGAATCTACATTTCAAGCTTCCTATTCATTCAAATCAAAGAATAGGAAAGAAAAATAAATGTCATAATGTTAATTCTCTTAAACTTTGTCTTATGAATGATAAGATCTGAAATCGTACTTCAAAACTAAAAGGATAGAAAATAATAGTTTGCTTGTTTGTTTTCTAGAAGTGTCATAATATATTAAAGTTTTGGTCAGTGCACTACCCTTTCTCTAGTAATAATCATGTGATTATTAAAAATAACCCCGTGCACCAGATAAAAACACTAATTAGAATATATTTTCTCATGTGAGGCCATTCTATCCTACAAGTCTTCTTTCTGATAGATGTTGTATTTAGCCCCTTTGTAAAGGTACATTCTATAACCAATGAAAATGTTAATTCACTCATTCTGATGGAAACTTGTACAGAGGTTGTTACAGTTATGATTGTCTTGGCTTCAAGATATATGAATCACTGTAGCATGTCAGGCTGTATCTGCAAAATGAGGACATTGCATTTCTTCTCTTTAATAACTCATGAGTCATTGCGATCTGACAGAATCACACTATTTGTTATTTACACAGAGACCTGTTAATTAAATGAAGACCTGTTTTTGTTTACTCCACACCTCTCTTTCTTTCTTTTTTTTTTTTCTTTTTTTTTTTTCTTCAAAATAGTTTCACTACTTTGTTATAAGTTTGATTTTATTTATCCCTGAAGATAATGGAGCTGTTTTGTATTTAGATTTTTTTTTTTCCTGAATGTTTAGGTTTCAAAACAACAACAACAACAGCATCAACAACTAAGCATTTTTTACAAATTATTTATTTCCATATTGAATTTGGTATGAGATTCATTTATGTGGCCACAGTGATTGTACCTGACTGATTTTTTCCTCATTCAGTTTGTGTGTTTCCAACATTATCAGATTAATAATTATTATTATTTTATTTATCTGATGATCAGATCAGAAGCAATGAAAGCAACCTCAATTCAAGTAGAAGATGAAATAATAATAATAACATAAAACAACAACAAGAAAAACAGCTATGTAAAATGAATTGAAGCAATCTATACATCAGCTTCAGCCATGCTCAGGTGTTTGTTTTGTTTTGTTTTGTTTTGTTTTGTTTTTTAAATTGTGTAATGATGAGATATTTGTAAAATGAGAGGATGATGCAGAAAAGATAGCACACAAATAAATTGTGGAGATTTTTCTTTCCATCTCAGATATTTCCCTCAGTATAAACATAAATCCACTTCTATTCTTTGCCTCCTGCATGACATCAATGCCATTTATATCTGTCACAAGCATGGTACTGGTTCATAGTAGGAAGTGACTATCAAATAAACACTGTGGATAGGTGGTCTTTAAAAAGACATACAACAGGAATTCAAGTGGTCTGAGAAAATCTGGAAATCTTCACAACTGAGAGCAAACAATGCAGCAGTTGTGAAAGTCAGCATTCCCAGTTTGGAAACTGCCAGAACAAACTGGCTTTAGACATTGTCATTATGAGATAATATGAAGAAACACAGCAGAACAACTTAAAATATTACTGCAATGCCACCCACAATCTTCAGCTGGATTATTGTTTCCCTGTGTATGAAGGTGGTATTGCTTACCTTAGGGACAGAGTGCTATGAAGAATGTGCTCTCCCCAAGCTCTGCAGGTAAATGGGTTATTACCAAAGAAGGCTGACATAATTTGAAACTGCTTGTTTCTGTCCTTAAGGAAGTTTGTTGTTTTGTGGCAGTGAGAAAGTCCTTGAGATATCTGAGTGGATATTGGAGTAATGTCTCCAAGCATCTTTTGGAAGGACCCAACAGCATTAGTGTGTCTAATGGGGATCCCACAGGTCACTGTCTTATGCTCTTTACGATTTATCAGAGGGGTGAATAGCAGCTTCTTCAGTTAGCCTCTGCCTGTGTACAATCCACACAGTTGGGAAGCTGAGGAAGGTCTTAGCTCATGAGGAGGTGTTTGCAAACCCCTCTCCTGAGAGTCACCTGCATGTATCCATCTGTCAGATTGGTCCCTGAGCATTTGGTGTGACTCTTAGGAACATAATTTCTTTGGTCTGCTGAAGATGATTTGAAAATAAGTATGTTTTCTGTGTTCTTTATGTTCTCATGAAAGCTTGTTTTGAGACCAGATACTTCAGGCTTGCATATCTGTAGTTCAGTGGCCAGATCCAGGAGCTCAGATCCTCAAAATGCAACCTTTTATCTAAGTGCTTGAAGTATCTTTAGACCTATCTACCATCAGCTCAGATTTGTGCTTTTTCCTCCTAATTGCCTGTTACTTCCTTGTAAATGGATGTTTCAAAATGCTGCCTCACACTCACATTATGCTTCACTATATCAACACCCAATCTAAAATAAGGATTGTTTCAAATTGCCTACCTTTCAGTTTCCATCTGCATAGTTAGTGAGATTGCATGCTATTTCATAAATTAACTACGGTTTCTAACCTGCTGATTCATTTGCAAGGGTGAAAGGTGAATGTTCAATGATTTCCACCACAGTTAACATAAACATTGACCTGATCGACTGCAGTGCTCCCTCTGTGCCATAACATAACCACAGATTTATCATTTCTGCCTCAGCATTGCTCCAGGCGCCTGATTAAAAAGCCCAGACCAATGTCTGCTTTTATCTGCTTACTTTGATTTTCACTTTGGAGCACTTTACCAGGACTGTACTCATGCCTCCCTGCTGCTCATATGCTTTGTGGCATTTATTGTCTCAGTTTTCCTCTCAGTGTGACATCAAGTTCTAACTGCATAATATACCTTCTGCAAGCAAGGATAATCTGCATCTTCCTCATCACACTGCTGTACCAGGTATGGTTTCTATAATGTTGTGGATATAAAGGAAAGAAAGTAATCACAGAAGTCAGATTTTCAAGTTTCCTCAGAAGACTAATAAAATTCACCATATGTTTCTTCTATCTGCTGTGAAGCAGGCTTCATTTCTTAAATTCATGCAAGAAGCTGAAGGTTTAGCATGATGATGTCACCTAGAAAAATAGTTTGTTAGAGTTATTGCTATTAATCATGGCTTGCTATTGGTCTGTTTAAAGCCACACGGGACATAACACTAGCACAAGATTTATAAGGAAAAATGACTTTTCAGAAGTAAAGACTTACTGAACTTGTAGATCACTCAAGGAAAAAAAAAATCTAGAGAAAAGGAGAAATCATTTCAGTGTTCAAGAAATGAAGGGTCTTATTCAAAAACAGATATATTACAGCATTTATTTTCAAGCTTTACACATGCTTTTCCAGTCTGTGCAATTTCATAAGTTTTAATATTAATACAACAATTCAATTATCCATCAATGCTCCTGTTGTTAGTTTTGAAGAGTTTGATATGACATTAATCACAGAATAGAAACTTCCAGGTCTGATATTAATTTCTTTGCTGGAGCAAAGCCAATTCTAAAGATTGACACAATAAAAATACAGAATCATTTAAAATGTTTTGGTTTAGTTAGATCCATCTAAAGCCTGGAAGCAATATTAAATAACATTACTCCTTCTCTTGAATAGAAAAATACTATAAATGCATTCAGCAGTTATACGAGTTTAAAAGCAAAAAGTAAGAGTGTCTAGAAACAGTAAGAGAATAAATGACTTCAGCAAAACTAACTGCCCTCTTTCTTTAGTGATAAACTTAAACAGTAACTGAGCAGATATTTTTTTTTTTTTCTTTATTCACAGCATGGATATTTTAAATTCTATATAAAGTTTCAAGCTTTCCTGTGAAAATTTCACAGATTGTATATAACACAGAGAGCAAACTGGAAGCTGACCTCGGCATTTGGTGATACTTTCAAAGACAGTTAACATTGGCTTTCCAGGTCCATAGAAAACACACAGTTTTAACATTACTACAAATGGTAGCATGGTCAGGTAATTATTAGTGATTTTGAAAGTCAAGACATTTTAATTTTGAAATTCCCTGTAAATCTAAAAAATGTAACTATGTTTTCCTCCTTATTCAGGAAATTTAAGAGCTAAAATAGAAAAAAATGTTAGCACAATGGAGTGCTTTCTATCATTCTTAACAGAAATTAACACACTTATAGTTTAAGATACCTCTTTGTTGGAGACTCCAAAATTCAAATTGATAGTCCTGAACACCTTATTTATAATTGATGTGCTGAGGCCAACTGTATGAAGTTCAACAAGGCCAAGTGCCAGGTCCTGCACTTGAGGCACAACAACCCCAAGCAGAGCTACAGGCTGGGAGATGAGTGGTTGGCAAGCTGCCTGGCGGAGAAGGACCTGGAAGTATTGCTTGATAGTTGGCTGAATATGAGCGAGAAGTGTGCTCAGGTGGCCAAGAAGGCGAACAAAAGACCATGGAGTTTGTCATGTTAGGCATGTGTCATGTGTGTGATGTTAGGCAACTGATTGCTGTTGCTGAATTCTGCTAGGTGTGTTGCTTTCAATATTACAAGACAAAAGAAATTATAGGTACTTTACATTTTAGGTAACTGGAATAAGACTATATACACACATAACTACAGACAATTGTTTAGGTAATTTCTTTTATACTTTTATGAGAAATAATATTAAGTGGGAAAAAAAGAAAGGAAGGGAAAGGAGGGGAAGGGAAGGGAAGGGAAGGGAAGGGAAGGGAAGGGAAGGGAAGGGAAGGGAAGGGAAGGGAAGGGAAGGGAAGGGAAGGGAAGGGAAGGGAAGGGAAGGGAAGGGAAGGGAAGGGAAGGGAAGGGAAGGGAAGGGAAGGGAAGGGAAGGGAAGGGAAGGGAAGGGAAGGGAAGGGAAGGGAAGGGAAGGGAAGGGAAGGGAAGGGAAGGGAAGGGAAGGGAAGGGAAGGGAAGGGAAGGGAAGGGAAGGGAAGGGAAGGGAAGGGAAGGGAAAAAGGTCTAGTATTTGTAAAATACTGTTTACCCCTTCTGTTTCATTAATACTTTTCTTTTACTGACTAGAAATAAATAGCATTGAAAATATTATTTTATTTTTACCTTTTTTTAAAAAAAAAAAATAATATTTTTTCACAATGGAAAATAGAGTCTGTACCAGATTTGTTTGCTTTCTTTTCTCTGCCTATGAATATAAATAAGCTGAGGATTGGTTTACAGCATACAGACAGTGTCATGAACTGAATGTCTTTTCAGTGGACTCATAGTTGGATTTAATTTCTCAGTAGCACACTGAAGTTTATCTTGGTAATAGTCAGTAATATAAAATGTTCTAATTTTTCAAAGGGAAACCTTATATCAGTCTAAAATGTCAAAGCCGATCATCTTGACATTTTACAAAGTAATGTCTTTTTAATTTTTTTTTTTTTTTTTTTGAACTTCTGTGTTTGATGAATATTTCCAGTGTCATACATCTCAATACTCTTTTGGGCTGAAAACAAGTGTTGAAATATTAAGAATGAAATTCTGTTATTTGAACTTGCTACATGCATTGGGTGATTTCAACTATATCTTTCCAGTACAATTGTCAATATTGTTAGTAGGAAAAACTTGAATATTTGCAGAACCAATTAGTTAGATTGTACTTGGATACTAATCAGTTACTAAATGACTATACATACTCTCATTCAAAATTTAATGTCAAAGAAAAAGTATCTAGTAAAAAGAAAAAGTATTTGCCGAGGCGATCGGCTCCGGGGCAGACGTGTTCTGCAGCGGAGCGGGGGATCGGGCCAGGCAGGGCTAATTTTCCGGCATCGAGCCTACTTCAGGGAGCCGCCAGGACCCGGCAGCCCTCGTGAGGGAGGCTGACGAGGCGAAGGCGGAGCCAGCAGCGCCCCCTCCCCGGCCGTTCAAAAGCAGCCCCTAGGGAGCACGAGCGACCAGGAGCGCGGCGACCAGGACGGGCAAACAGGGCGTGGCGCGTCAGAAGGGAGTGGCGCGGCAGTTCGCGCGGCAGTTTGCGCAGGCAGGGCGAGCAGGAAGGGCGGAGAGCAACCCCCTGACCCCACGAACACCTCTTAACGACAGCCGTTAGCTAGAACACCTCTTAACGACAGCCGTTAGCTAGGCGATAATGGTCTCCACCACGCACGGTGTGCTCTCCAGGAAGTCGGTATGCACCCAGACCGACTACCCGTTAAAGAATGCAGCGGTTCAGGTCATCGGATGCAGGGAGTGTCAGAGCCTGCTGCTGCCATTGGCGGGAGGCAGAGACACTGCGTGCGTGAGGTGCGAGCAGGTGGATGACCTGATCCGCATGGTGGCGGAGCTCAAGGAGGAGGTGGAGAGGTTGAGGGCCATCAGGGAGTGTGAGCGGGAGATAGACTTGTGGAGTAACTCCCTGCAGGGCCTCAAGGAGAGGTATCGAGGTGAGACACCCCAAATGGGGGTGGAGCCCCTGCCCTGTCGCCGTCGGGCAGAGGGAGGGGATCTGGGAGTTGAGGAGGAATGGAGACAGGTCCCTGCTCGACATGGCAGGCGATGCCCTCCCCTTCCGGCCCCACCTTCCCAGGTGCCCTTACGAAACAGGTTTGAGGCCCTGGAGCTTGATAGACCAGTAACTGAGAAAGAGGTAGAAAGTGTTCCCAGGAGGATGCCTAGGGCGAGGAGGTCGACTCCACGCCTCGGGACTGCCTCCATCAAGAAAGACAGGAGGGTTATTGTTGTGGGAGACTCTATCCTTAGGGGAACAGAGGGCCCTATTTGTCGGCCTGACCCTACCCGTAGGGAAGTCTGCTGCCTCCCTGGGGCTCGGGTGAGAGACTTTGCCAAGAAAGTCAAGCGCCTGGTACGGCCCACTGACTACTACCCGCTACTGGTCTTTCAGGCTGGTAGCGATGAAGTAGCAACGAGAAATCTGAAGGTGATCAAAAGAGACTTTAGGGATTTGGGGTGACTACTTAGAGGATCAGGGGCGCAGGTTGTGTTTGCCTCTGTCCTTCCGATAGGGGGGATCGAAGCTGAAAGGTGTGCTGTTCACATAAACTCGTGGCTTCGAGACTGGTGTGACCGGCAGAACTTTGGGTTCTTTGATCATGGGAAGGTCTATGCTACACCGGGCCTGATGGCACCGGATGGGATGCGCCTCTCTCGGAGAGGGGTAAGGATCTTTGGTCAGGAGTTGGCAGGGCTGATAGATAGGGCTTTAAACTAGAGTCGAAGGGGGAAGGGGCTAAAACCAGGCACGCCGGTGAAGACCTAAGGGATGGTACGCTAGAATCAGAGGGGCTGTGTGCCAGTGAGGTCCTTCGGTTAGATCCACAAGGTGCTGAGTGTAAGGAGACGCACCTGAAATGCTTCTACACGAACGCACACAGTATGAGGAATAAAATGGATGAGCTAGAAGTCCTGGCCCAGTCCCGCAACTATGACATCATCGGCATAAGCGAAACCTGGTGGGATGAGTCCTGTGACTGGGGTGTTGCGATAGATGGTTACAGGCTCTTCAGGAGGGACAGGCAGGGTAGGCGAGGTGGTGGGGTGGCGATGTATGTGAAGCAGGGGCTGGACTGTGTGGAACTTCAGGTCGGCAATGGCAAAGTTGAGAGCCTCTGGGTGAGGATCAAGGGATGAACGAATAAAGGGGATGTCGTTGTGGGAGTCTATTACAGACCGCCTGGCCAGGACGATAGCGCCGATAAATTATTCTTTACACAACTAAGAGAGGCCTCGAGATTAATTCCCCTTGTCCTTATGGGGGACTTCAACTTGCCAGATGTTAACTGGGAGTGCCACACGGCTGACACGAGCAAGTCCAGGAGGTTCATGAAGCACCTAGATGATAACTTCTTGGTGCAGGTGCTAACGGAGCCAACTAGGAAAGGTGCCCTCCTAGACCTGTTGCTAGAAAACAGAGAGGGTCTGGTGGGAGATGTGGTGATTGGTGGCCGCCTCGGTCATAGCGACCATGAAGTGGTTGATTTCAAAATTTACGGTGACAGAAGGAAAAGTGCCACCAAAACCTCATCCCTAGATATGGGGAAAGCGGAGTTCAGACTGCTCAGGGAACTAGTCAGCAAGGTCCCCTGGGAAACTGATCTTGAAGGCCTTGATGTCCACCAGTGCTGGTCATTCTTTAAGCGATGCCTCCTAGAAGCACAAGATCAGGCAATTCCTAAATATCGCAAGTCAGGCAGGCGGGGCAGAAGGCCGGCGTGGCTGACCAAGAACATTCTAATGGAGATTAGGCGGAAACAGAGAGTGTTTCGCTACTGGAAGGAGGGCCAGGTGTCATGGAAAGAATACAGGGATGCTGTTCGTGTTTGTAGGAAGAAAATTCTTGTGGCCAAAGCACACCTAGAGTTGAAGCTGGCTGTGTCTGTGAGAGAAAATAAAAAGGTTTTTTTTAGATATGTGAATGGAAAAAGGAGAACTAAAGAATACATAGGGCCGCTCCTTGATAGGGAAGGTCTCCTCACAGACAATGACATAGGCAAAGCAGAGACGCTTAACGCCTTCTTTGCCTCTGTCTTCAATGCCGATGATGGGCTTTGGGACCCAGGGTGCCCTGAGCTGGAGGACCGGGACGGTGGGGATGACAAACTCCCAACCGACCCTGAACGTGTGCGGGATTTGCTACTCCACCTGGATCCCTACATGTCCATGGGTCCGTATGGGATTCATCCCCGGGTGCTGAAAGAGCTGGCGGACGTCGTCGCGGAACCTCTCTCAATTATTTTTCAACGATCCTGGGAATCTGGAGAGGTCCCGGTAGACTGGAAGCTGGCAAATGTTGTGCTGATTTTCAAGAAGGGTCAGAAAGAAGACCCTAGCAATTACAGGCCTGTCAGTCTCACGTCAGTGCCTGGTAAAATCATGGAGAAGATGGTTCTCAAACTTATTGAGGCGCACCTGGGGGACAAAGCAGTCATTGGTCCCAGCCAGCATGGGTTTGTGAAGGGTAGGTCCTGCCTAACTAACCTGATTTCCTTTTATGATAAGATCACCCGTACGGTGGACCAAGGGAAACCAGCTGATGTGATTTTTTTGGACTTCAGCAAAGCTTTTGACACGGTTTCCCATAGGATCCTACTGGACAAAATGTCCAGCATACAGCTAAATAAAAACATCATACGATGGGTGAGCAATTGGCTAACGGGCAGGGCCCAAAGGGTTATGGTAAATGGGGCTGCGTCAGGCTGGCGGGCGGTCACCAGTGGGGTCCCTCAAGGCTCCATTTTAGGGCCGGTACTTTTCAATATTTTTATAAACGATCTGGATGTAGGAATAGAAGGTATTTTGAGCAAGTTTGCTGATGATACCAAACTTGGAGGAGTTGTGGACTCTGTTGAGGGTGGAAAGGCCTTGCAGAGGGATCTGGATAGGTTGGAGAGCTGGGCGATCACCAACCGCATGAAGTTCAAGAAGAGCAAGTGCCGGGTCCTGCACCTGGGACGGGGAAACCCTGGCTGCACGTACAGACTGGGCGATGAGAAGCTGGAGAGCAGCCTAGAAGAGAGGGATCTGGGGGTCGTGGTAGACAGCAAGTTGAATATGAGCCAGCAGTGTGCCCTGGCAGCCAGGAGGGCCAACCGTGTCCTGGGGTGCATCAAGCACGGCATCGCTAGTAGGTCGAGGGAGGTGATTGTCCCGCTCCACTCTGCGCTGGTGCGGCCTCACCTCGAGTACTGTGTGCAGTTCTGGGCACCACAGTATAAAAAGGACATGAAACTGTTGGAGAGTGTCCAGAGGAGGGCTACAAAGATGGTGAAAGGCCTGGAGGGGAAGACGTACGAGGAACGGCTGAGGGCACTGGGCCTGTTCAGCCTGGAGAAGAGGAGGCTGAGGGGAGACCTCATCGCAGTCTACAACTTCCTCGTAAGGGGGTGTTGAGAGACAGGAGACCTTTTCTCCATTAACACCAGTGACAGGAAACACGGGAACAGGGTTAAGCTGAGGCAGGGGAAATTTAGGCTTGACATCAGGAGGGGGTTCTTCACAGAGAGGGTGGTTGCACACTGGAACAGGCTCCCCAGGGAAGTGGTCACTGCACCGAGCCTGTCTGAATTTAAGAAGAGATTGGACTGTGCACTTAGTCACATGGTCTGAACTTTTGGGTAGACCTGTGTGGTGTCAAGAGTTGGACTTGATGATCCTTAAGGGTCCCTTCCAACTCAGGATATTCTATGATTCTATGATTCTATCTATAGCACAGTTTACCTTCCCTTACTTATTTTTACCATCTAAAGTTCCAAATAGGTTTTCTGTCCCCTTGGCATAGTTGGAAGAATAGCTTTGTTTCATAGCAAGTAAGCTCTGCTTATTTACTGGCAATTCAGGTGAGCAATAAGGTAGAATATCCTGATTCTAGCAGTATGTATTAAAATGCAGTATGTACGTTTCAAAGGGAGAGATCTTAGAAACTATTTTATGTTTGAAGGTTGAAATCTAATTATAGTTATAGGGTATGAAACTAGTTAATATATATACTCATGAAGACATTTCTTTATGTTTAAGATTGGAATTAGTCAACTAAAAGTTACTAGTTTTTCTTTTTCTTTTAATTTTGTTTGATGAAGATTAGTCTATCTAATAATACAAAAACATACGGCAGATTTTTTATGATTAGTATTACTATTTTCTGTCTTGGTATTTCAGGAAAATATTTTGTCTGTTAGTAGTGGAAGTTGGATTATCTGTGATATCTAATCTCTCTATTTAGTGAATATAATAGAAAATTAGATCTTCCTTTACTTCTGCCTAATAGTGTAAGTTAGACCAGCTGGGAGAAACTTGCACTGAAGAAGAACCCCAGAGAATCTCTTTATTTCTTTGATGTAGAATCTGCATGAAGGGAAATCCCAATACTCACTGTGAGATTCCAGTAAGTTTACAGTGTAGTCATGTCTGCATGCTTAACAATTAGGTCAAAGTGCTTGAGACGTGTTACTTCTACTGGAGTAACACACTTCTTTTTCTTAGTCTGTCAAACTAACTGTTAAGATCAGATCTGCAGTTTTACTAAGCAATTAAGAAAAGTTTATTAATAGTACCAATTAATTGATATGATCCCCATGATAGCACATAAACAGGCAGTGTAGCATTGTCTTAGCTGATCAGAAGAGCCATCTATATTGCCTGGGGTTTTCTCACAATCTCCTTCTGTGCATCCATGCATCTGCAGTCAGCCTCAAGCAAAAAATGTTCTTACTCTATTTAATTTTCTTATTTTAGTTTGCTAAAAGCCCTTTTGTGTACCCCACCCAAGCCTGATTTACTTAGATCTTGTTCTGAACTGACACTTTATTTTTCTGTTGACCAAAATATGACAATTAAAAGAAAAAAAATATCCCTAATGGGATGTTACTGTCTTGTTGCACCTTCATCATCTTCATCACCAAGACTTGACTGGTTTTACCCATGAAGGACAGCTAAGGAAAATTATTTCTCAATTTTAGTATACATCCAGTATACATCTAAGGAAAGACAGAATAAAACCTTACAACCTTGAGAAAACATCATGGAAATTTAAAGCCACTCATTGTAGCCTTAGCATATAAAAGGCAATAAGCAAACTATAACAAACAAACAAAAAAAACAATCTAAAAAAAAAACAAAAACAAAAACCAAAACAAAACATAACAAACAAACAAAAAGATTAGAATATAATTTCCTTCCTGGGAAATGGAATAATGTTTGCAGGACTAACTAACTGTGAACTTCCCTAAAGGGTTGAAAAAGAGCAGCATGGTACATAGCAACATTCAAACTGGCTAAGCAGCAGGATGCAACACCAAGCTCTGTTGTTATGAACACAATGAACTTGGAAGAGGCAGAAGGGACCTAGCAACAGCAATCTCAAAGGGAAAAATTCAGAAACATAGCTTCTTGAATAAGACAAATTAGTGCCAAAGGTTGTGCTTTGGGAAACTTTGGAGCATTTTCCTACGTGGCCTCATAGTTGGAATTGTTTATTTTACATCACATTGAGATTTATTTACATCACTTTGATCTTGGGTGAGGTCCTGGTTGACTGGCAGCTAGTAAACATGAAGTCCATCTACAAGAAGGGCTGGAGGGTAGATCCAGGAAACTATAGGCCTGTTACTTTGACCTCAATGCCAGGGAAGCTCATGCAGTAGATCATCTTGAGTGTTATCACGTTGCACTTGCAGGGCAACTAGGAGATCAGGCCCAGTCAGCATGGGTTTATGAAAAGCAAGTCCTGCTTGACGAACCTGAACTCCAATGACAAAGTGACATGCTTAGTGGATGAGGGAAGGACTGTGGATGTGGTCTACCTTGATTTCAGTAAGTCTTTTGAAACTATTTCCCACAGCATTCCCCTGAAGATTCTTGCTGCTCTTTGGCTTGGACTGGCATAAGCTTTGTTGGGTTAAAAATTGGCTTGATATCTGGATTAACTGGAACTGGGTGTAGTGGGTTTATGTGGCAAGGTTTTGGTAGCAGGGGGCCATAAGGGTGGCTTCTGTGAGAAGGATCTAGAAGCTGCCCCATGTTTGGTAAGGGCCCCAATGCTGACCAGAGTCGAGCCAATAAGCAATGTTGTTTTGTGCATCTGTGAGAGCAGAGGAAAAAATCACTGTGCCACACAGCAGCTGGGAGAGTGAGAGGAGTGAGGAACAGCCTTGCAGGTGGCAAGGTCAGTGAAGAAGGAGGGGGAGAGATGCTCCAGGTGCTGGAGCAGAAGTCCTCTGAGGCCTGTGGTGAGGACCATGGTGAAGCAGGCTGTCCCCCTGTAGCCCATGGAGTACTGCGGTGGAGCAGGGTTCCACGCTGCAGCCTGTGGAGGAGACCACGGTGGAGCAGGTGGACCTGCACCGACAGAGGCTGCCGCCTGTAGAAGACCCCTGCCCAAGCAGATCCCAGGCTGGACTTGTAGCCCATGGAGAGGAGACCACGCAGGAGCTGCTGCCGGTGGGTGACCCAGGTTGGAGCTGTTTGCTCCTGAGGGATGGACCCCATGGTACGGACCCATATCTGGAGCAGTTCTGGAAGAGTTGCTGCCTGTGGGAAGCCCACGCCGGATCAGTTCATCAAGGACTGCATCCCGTGGGAGGGACCCTGCAGCACAGGGCACAAGAGTGACTGAGAAGGAGCAGCAGAGAAGAAGCGCTATAGACTGACCATAACCCTCGTTCCACCATTCCCCTGCGCTCCTTGGGGGGAGGAGGTGGAAAAGGGTAGATGGGGGGGTGGGAAGGTGCTTTTGGTTTCTTTCCTTTGTTTCTCACTTCTCTAGTTTGTTAGTAATAAGCAATAAATCTTACTGTCTCCCTATGCAGAGTCTCTTTTGCCCATTACCATAATTACTGCATGATCTCCTTGTCCTTATCTCAACCTTTGAGCCCTTTTCAATGTATTTTCTTCCCCTTCCTCTTTGAGGACGGGGAGTGAGAGACCGGTTGTAGTGGAGCTCGGCTGCCCACTCAAGCGGAACCACCACACCGGGCCCAAGGAGTCATGATAAATGGAGTTAAATCCAGCTGGAGGCCGGTCACTAGTGGAGTCCCCCAGGGCTCATTACTGGAGCCATTTCTTGTTAATATCTTTATTGATGTTCTCAATGAGGATGTCAAATGCACCCTCAGTAAGTATGCAGATGACACCAAGTTAGGTGCATGTGTCAATCTGCTTGAGGGTACAAAGGTTTTGCAGGATGATCTGGATAGGCTGGACCTACCAGGGTCTAGGTCCAGGTTGGGCTGAGGCCAACTGTACGAAGTTCAACAAGGCCAAGTGCCAGGTCCTGCACCTGGGGCACAACAACCCCAAGCAGAGCTACAGGCTGGGAGATGAGTGGTTGGAAAGCTGCCTGGTGGAGAAGGACCTGGGAGTATTGCTTGATAGTTGGCTGAATATGAGTGAGAAGTGTGCTCAGGTGGCCAAGAAGGCCAACAGAATCCTGGCTTGCATAAGAAACAGTGTGGCCAGCAGGGCTAGAGAAGTGATTGTCCCCCTGCACTCAGCTCTGGTGAGGCCACATTTCAAGTACTGTGTTCAGTTTTGGGCCCCTCACTACAGGAAAGACATTGAGGTGATGGAGTGTGTCCAGAGAAGGGCAACGAAGCTGGTGAGGGGTCTGGAGAAGAAGTCTTACGAGGAGCAGCTGAGGGAGCTGGGATTGTTCAGCATGGAGAAAAGGAGGCTCAGGGTTGACCTTATTGCTCTCTACAGGTACCTTAAAGGAGGCTGTAGCGAGGTAGGGGTTAGTCTATTCTCCCACATGCCTGGTGTCAGGATGAGGGGGAATGGGCTAAAGCTGTGCCAGGGGAGGTTTCGATTGGGTATTAGGAACAACTTCTTTATCGAAAGGATTGTTAGGCATTGGAATGGGTTGCCCAGAGAAGTGGTTGAGTCACCATCCCTGGAGGTCCTTAAAAGACATTTAGATGTAGAGCTTAGTGATTTGGTTTAGTGGAGGAAGTGGTAATGTTAGGTCAGAGGTTGGGCTAGGTGATCTTGGAGGTCTCTTACAACCTAGATGATGATTCTGTGAGAAAAAAATGCATCTTTATTAATAAACAGAAAGCAGTAATGTTAGTTTGATTTAGAATCTAACAGCAATGTAATGACTACTACACAAAAAAAAAAGACATAATTTGACAGTGATTTCTCTAGAACATATTTCTCCACACATCTAGAAATAAGAGGGATGAAAAATAGTTTCATATTTTACGTATGTTAGCTTAGAACCCTGATTATGATCTCAGAACAGAAAGACATAAGATATAATCTGCTTCAGATTTAATCAGTATAAAGTAAGAGACAGGCTATGAACTGAAGAAGCAAAGAAAACAACAGAATCCCTCTACGTGCAACAAGAACGACAACATATTTTGCAGGAACATGATTTGGGAGTTATTGCAGTGTCACTGACATTTTCATTACAAATGTCTATTTCCAGTGCTTCATAACTCAGCAATAGGCATTTGCTCTAGGCTAAATCAACAGAAGCTTTCTCAGCCTGGCTGAAAAGAATGTTTTGGTGTGTGTGGCTGTATATGTGCAAAATGCAAAAAAGGAAAGTAAGAAGTTCCAAGAATACAAACAGATCTGGAAAGTTTCTTAATAAAGTGCATATTTGTTCTTACTCAATTAATTACACTTTTTTTTAAAAAAAAAAAAAAAGAAACTAGGGTGGATAGGTTTGCATACTCATTATCATGATTAAAATGTGTTTATGTTACAGTGACTAAGGGATTCAAGTAAGATGAGTTGCGAGACAATTACCAGATGGTGATATATATAGGCCTCTGTGTTTTTTTTACTATTTTGATTTCCACACTTCTAACACATTTTGCATTGTATTGCAGATCCCCTTAAAATCTTTGTATAGGTGTATTGCCTTATAAACTTGCTTATCTTAGTTGTCTTTCTCAGATCACAAGTGGAATAAAGCGTGGGTTGCAGAGGACTATAAACTACAGAATAGAAGATATTTACGTTATATGACAGTGATTGAGGTATAGATTGTTTGAACCAACTTTAAACTAGTAGCAATTTGTTTGAAACAAAACATAACTCAGGACTGGCTATTCTAGCCCACTGAAAAGAACAAAGAAAAGAAAATGTCCAACTAGTAAGTTGCATCACCCACATGTGGCACTTCTGAATTTCATATTCTTGAACACAGCCACATGATTTAGTTTCTTGGTTGTTGGTTGTCCTTAAGACTGCCTCTAGCATAGAAAAAATGTAATTTTTGCTCAGTATTCTACATTGCCTCATTTTTGATGACTATAAGAAACGGTTGAAATTCAAGTTCCACTGAATTAAGTGGCATGGTCAAACTATTGGCAGATTTGTCTAGTCAGTGTTATCTTGAGTCTAAAACATCAGCCTTGCTGATCTACAAATGCACAGTTAGTCCAGCCTAGGAACTGTATGTACTTGACAAACTTTTGATAGCTGGGGAAGGCTACAGGGATGGCTTCTGTAAGCAGAGCCGAGCAGCTGCCCCATGTTAGATCAGAGCCAGCTCCAGCCAGCTCCAAAAGGGACCCGCTGTTGGCCACAGTTGAGCCAGGGAGTGACACTGGTTGAGCCTCTGGGAGAGCAAATTGAAGAAAGGGGAAAAAAACTGGTGTGCAACAACACCTGTGAGAGAGGAGTGAGAACCAGCTCTGTAGACCCCAAGGTCAGTGCAGCAGGAGGGCAGGAGGTGCTCCAGGCACACAGCAGAAGTTCCCCTGCAGCCTATGGAGATGCTCCTGGTGGAGCAGGTTGTTCCCCTGCAGCCCATGAGTCCCACAGAGAGAAGATCTCCACACCGCAGCCTGTGGAGGAGCCTCTGGTGGAGAAGGTGGATGTAGCCTGGAGGAGGTTGTGGCCCATGGAGAGCTCCTGCAGGAGGAGGTCCTGGGCTGGAGCTGCAGCCCATGGAGAGGAGCCCACACAGGAGCAGGGGGTCTGGGGGGAACTGCTGCCCACCTGTGGGGACCCATGCTGGAGCAGTTTTCTCCTGACACATGCACCCCGTGTTATGGACACATTGAAGCAATTCTTGAAGGAACTGGGAAGCCCAAATTGGATTAGTTCAGGAAGGACAGCATCCAGTGGGAGGGATCCCACATGAAGCAGGGACAGAGAGGGACCGTGAAGGAGTGGTGGAGATGGAGCATTAGAGACTGACACAGTTGTGGTGGAGTTCAGCCCATCATACAGAAGCCACCAGAGAATGTGCACCAGGTTTGCCACAATTTTTAACATCAAACACAATGTCTGTACTAGAACAGACCAAGCCACCCAGATTTGCTGCATTCTTAAGTGTTGGACAGTGCAGTTGAACCACAGGTTTGACTGAGCCATCAGTTGTCCGGATAAATGACTGTGAAAAAGGAAAAAAAAAATGCCTAGGAAAATATTTTATCATGGCTTTTAATAACTTATGTTCCTATGGGAGCTGGAACATATGTATTCACTCTCTAATGTCTTTCATCAATGTTATCATCTACACTGCTTGAGATAGAAGGAAAAATATCAGTGATTATAAGTAGAATTCATTTGTGATTTGGAAATTATATTAGTAAACTGAGATCATAGAACTATTGGGATTGATATTAATAAATTATACAGAGTAGAGGATGACAAAGGAATTAATGGCAAGAATAGGCAGTAAGTTTCTTCACAAGGCTAATATCTCAATAAGTAGAAAATTATCAGTGTGTCATCCTGAATACCTTTGACACATACATGGAGTATTCACCAGAGTAAGTGTTTCCCTTTCCAAGGAGTACATACTAGCAAAACCTATGGATACCTTATAGAAGTATTTTTACAACTGGTGAATTAATTTATCTAATTTCACACTGAAGAACCAAATCTTACAACTAGCCAGTTGGTGATGGATCTAGCCAGAAAAATGAGTGCATTCAAAATATCAGCAATATTCATAAACAAACAAATAAGGTTATTTCCTTATGAATTTCTCTATAAAGTATTTTCATCCTTTTATGCTGAGTTTACAAAGACCTTTGAAAATTACTCAGTTTGAAGGATTTTGAATCAAGGCAAAGCAGAACTGATTTGAACCTGAAGTAAGAGTAAATTGAAAACAACAAATTATTTTATAAAATATTTCGTGCATACTTCTTGTGGACAGGCAGTGGATAACATCATATATTTCTGAAGAGAAGGATCAGAAAGAATGCCTTTTCCTTACTTAGATCTGAGCTGGGGAAAGAAGAAACTTGGTCTGCTCAACACTGAAAATTTTCAGTCTTCAACAATACTTAACTTTTGCCTCTCATTGCAACAAGAGTCAGAGTCTCAGGTTTGTCCGGTTACACCAATGATTTTTTTTTTCTTTCTGTCTGTCCCTTGGCTACCCAATAAAAGTTCACCTACAAGCTACATTTCTGGCAGCAGCTTAAACAATAGCCTGACCTGGAAAGTGAGAGAGGCGGTCTTTTAGGTAGGCAAAGCCTAAGTCATCCACTGTTATTTACAGCCAATATGTCTGCCAGCTGCATTCTGGGGAAGAGACAACTGTGCTGCTTGGGCTGCATACAGATCTACAGCACAGAAGAGAGACAGAGAAAGAAAAATAAAAAACAAACAAACAAACAAAAAACAAAAAAAAAAGGAAAAAGGAAAAGAAAGTGGAGGAGGAAGGTAGGGAAAAGCAGGAGAAGGGGGAAAGGAATAGGTAAAGGCAAAAGAAGAGGAAAGGAAGGGGACAGCAAAAGAAAAGGAAAGAAAAGTGAAAAGGAAAAAAATGATGAGAACTGATGACAGACAAAAGGGAGAGAAGACAGAAGGGAAGGAAAAAAGGAAGCTTACAGGCTCATTTTTTCACTTCACTGTTTTTTTGTTTGTTTTTCACTCCATATATTTTTTTATTTGTTTCTACCTATTTTCTGCATTCTTTTATCTTTTTTTTTTTTTTTTCATGTTTTCCTGATTCTCTCTTAAATAAATTCCTTATCCATGTACACACAAGTCCTGAATCACAAAATAAGTGTTCTTTCTCTAATTGGCACCAAAAGTTAATCCATCCTTAAATGTATTCAGCTTTTTCCACAGAAAACCTGTGCTGTTCTTTTTCGTCAATATCAGAATATAACAAGCTTTTCCATTTAAATTTTCACTCAGAACAGGTGCAGCAGAACACTGGAGAATCTCGATATGTGAGGAAAACAGAAGAAATAACCACTGCTCTTTCTCTGTGCTGTACTGTTCAGGTGGGTGATACAAGACAGACATAATCAAAACATGTGGGAAGTATTAGTTTAATGATATCCCATATATCCCATAATCTCCCATAGCAAATGCATCCATCATGTAAGGCAGCATTTTACCTGCATGGCAGTATATTACAAGCCATCAAATCTGTATTTTTGTAGCAACAGAATTTCTAACCAGAGGTTATTCCTGAATTTTTATATGCCGTTAAATAGCAATTTTGGGTAGGAAAGAACTGATTGTGATAAGTGAAATATTTTAGATTCTGGTGGAATCCTGGAAGCATCCTAGATTGCCTCATCTAAAGCAGCTTTTTGGACTCACAGATACAGTGAATGAATCTATTATATGAAAGCCACACTGAACATCTCTAATCAGCCACAGCTTGCAATTAGGGAAACAAATAATAACTAGGCAAACAAATAATCACATAAGTATCTTCATGTTATATCTCTCCATTGATCCGTAAATCTCAGTGGAAACTTGTATTTGTTGGGTACTAAATCAATAATGTTCCAAGCCAAAACTTTTTTTTTTTTTTTTTTCTGTCTTAGTTTCAAAGCAAGTGCTTCTTCAGGTAATATAGTTCCCTGTTACAACCCCATGACAATGTAGATGACTTGCAAACAGAATGTTAAAAGAAAATGTTCTCTTATTTCGAAGCAAATGCTTTTTTCTTCCCCACCCCCTTCCCCTTCCCCAACTCCTTCTCCTTCTCCGTCCCTTTCCCTGCTCCCTTCTCCTTTCCCGCCTCCTCCCCCATACCCCTCTCCTCCCCACCTCCTCCCCTGTACCCCCCTCCCCTCCCCTATACCCTGCTCTCCCTCCTCTCCCCTCCCCCTCGCTCTTCCTCTCCCTCTTCCCCTTTCTTTCCTCTTCCTTTATTTTTCCACCCCCCTTCTCCTTTTCCCCTACTCAGAACTAACCATGAAAGGATTCTCTGCTTCAACAATGAGTGATGGCTTCTCTGTCAATAGCCAAAATATGAAGTTCCTATAGGTTATCAGTGATGTCTAAGTGATGAGGATAGTTTACTTGACTTACATGAAGATACTTTAAAGCTGTGTGGAGCTATCAGAAGGTTTGGAGAAGAGCTGTCTGCATGATTAAAGGATTGAAACATCTATCTTGTAATGAAAGCTGCCAGTAGATCCATTTATTTAATTTATCAAAAAAGACATCAAAAGGTGACTTGATCACAGTCTCTGAACAAGTAATCATGAGAACTACTTTTTGAAATGGAATCTTCAGCTGAGCAACCAGTGAATAGAAGCTGACAAATACAGACTTAATTCTGAAGGAGGTTTTGCACTCATATAATTTGATATAGGGAAAGAACACATAAAAGTGGAGCTAAATATCTTCATTTCTACAGTAAGCAAATTCAGGCTAAAATAAGGTGGAATTAGCTAATAAAGAGTGTACTTAACTACTGGAGCAGCAATACTAGATTCTTTATCCTGGGAAAGATGCCATGTATTTTCAGAATATAAACTGTATTTGGAAACAAAATATTTAATGGAAAGCCTTATGGTTTGAAATACTAAGAAATTCATACTAGTTGATCACAGCACTCCTTTGTGACCATAGAGTGAAGCTGTGAATTTCACTGTATGATCCTTCTATCTGCTTTTCCTTATTCCATATTTTCTCTGTTAAGTGCACTGTATTTTCTGTCTTTTTGCTTCAGATTAGCTCCTGATCATGAAGAGTATAAGCATGTGAACATCTGATTTAGTTGTGGTTGTTTTACTTGTGCAGGATTAGGTGTACCTTCTGCAAGACAGGAACAATGTTTTCCTAAGTTTCTCCGATATCTAATACATTGAAGAATGTCAGTGAGTTACTTGAATAATGCTGTAGTTTATCTTGATGAAGAATAGTTGACAAGTGTATTTGAAAAAAGTGAAGGATTTTCTTGGAAAGGTTAGAATTATCTTTTTCCTTAAAGCATCTATCTAAAATTAAAAATTCAGTGACAGATTTCTGTTTTGTATTAAAAACAGACAAGCTTATTAAAAAAAAAAAAAAAGTCAAATAAGTATTAAAATGTTAATTTTGCTGAAAATACCAGTGCTATCATAAAGGAATATTTTAAAATGCCATATTAATAAACAATTAATAAACAATGATACAGGAATTTGATGGGGATACAAAGATGAAAACTAAAGAACAATGTGAGTCATACGTAATAGAACATGAAAGGAAGAAGTATTGAATCCCTGTTTCCAGGGATTCAGAAGAAATAGAGAAGGCTGTACTAATGATATCATTAGATATTAATCATTATATATTAATGCTCAGTAAAAAAAAAAAAAAAAAAAAGCACACCTCAGCATCCTCTAAAAACAACTAGCTATAAAATAAAGATCACTTTGGGGAAAAGTTGCAACACTTAAAACTATAGGCTTGTGTCAGAATTAAGATAGCTTAAACATGACTATGAAACTGAGAAGTTACAACTGTATCTGTACCTTACTTGGAGGTTGCACTGTATAGGCAAGTTATATGGGAAGTTAATCAATACTTTCCAGTTCACCAGTACAGAAGGATAACCAGAAAGTTATCCAATTATCTAGGAAAAAAAAGCCGTCATCAGTCCTTTTCAGGAGTGTCTGGCAGAGCAAAGTAAAACAAAAACAAAACAAAAATATATAAAAAAAGAGAAAGAAAATAGCACAAATTTTTTCTTGATATTAGGTATATGAATCAGAAGTGGGTTTAAAGAGATGGCCAAACTGAAATAATACAAATGAAAGAAGACAGAACAGCCCTGAATAGTAAACAAAACAGACAGTAAAGACAGAAAAGCTCTATAACAATGACAATTTATAATAATAATTAGAACTACCAATATCAAAAAACAAATCATGAATGTTAAGAAGACCATGTTCTGATGGTCAGAGAAACCACCCTCTCTGTAAGATGTTGTATAATAAAGGGACATCTTTTGTACGAATGTATGTCTTTAGAATATCAATGCAAAACCATTAGTTACACCAACTTTCTCTCAGAAATATTTTTTCCATATGTATTAAACATAATCTCTGTGTCAGTTTCACTAAGCTTGTGTTTATAGCTCTTTGTCCAGAGGTGAAAAATGTCCTATACGTATATATATATATATCCTCACATACCCGTTCTAGTGTGCATGAAGTCTAGCAGATAATAAAAATAGATCAGTATTTGGTTGTGAGATAGCTACAAGACAGAACACAAATCAATTATTTGAAAGTTCCCTTCTGCTTTGTGGAGAGGACAAGTCATCTAAAGTTATTTTCTTAGCACAACGCTTCCCCTAATGATGTGTCTGGAAGGTACTGAAGTACTGGGGAGAGTAATTTGCTTGATGACACACTGACTAATCCCCAAACATATATATTTTTTTGTTTTTAGTGGAGAACTGAACCTTCTCTTATGCTCATGAGTGTCTAGGGAAGAAAGAGTAGGGAAACCTTATCTTATTTAGTTTTCTCTGGTTGCCAGTTTCTTCAATGGTGTCTTCACACACACACACAAAGACAGTCAGGTACTAAGTAGCTGGCCTTGGCAGGAAAGCAGGAAAGCACATTCTCCTCTGTGCCCTGGTGGGAAGGGAAAAATGAGTCTCCTAGAGATAACAGAAGTAAGAATAGCTGTTTGCTAAATGGGTTTCAATTGCCAGTTCAGGAACCAGCTCTGATTTCTGCTTGCCTGAGCAGGTGCCACACTGACCAGATCTGGCTTGACTGAAAATATTGCTATGAACTATTGTGCATGTTGGATCAGTCTCATGAGACTTCTGGCCCTGAGCAATCAAGATTTCCTAGGAGCATACATATTTTGAGAACAGGGGAAATATAATATATGTTTTTCACTAATGCTGGACATCCTGTTTCTGTATTTATTTTTTCTTTAAAGAGAGAAATTTATCACAAAATATTATGAATATACACACTTAAGTCAGTCTCACATTTTTGTATTATGCAAGTTAAAAATCTTTTTCCTTTCACAATAATCATGTATTTTGAAGAAACTTACTGGGAGTTTATGCTAATTAATTATTATAAATATTATACATATTTTTTTTTCAACAACATAAGGAATAATTCAGAGAAGAAAAAACAAAGAGAGACTTTGTATTTTGCTAACACTTTACTAACTCTTTGGCAATGAAAATATTGATTTCTTCCATTGGAGTTAAAGCTATATAATAAAAAGTAAGCAAAGTAATTCTCATTTTATTCAAAGATTTCTCATGTTTTTATTATGTTAAAACTCCAAAGAATGCAGCTGGAAAGCATGTTTTTCACTTATTATTAATTATTTTTTATTTATTTTTTCATTCTTTTTTACTTTAGAAACACCTTTCTTCTTTAACACCTTTCAAGCTTTTTACTCCTGCAGTTTTAGTTTAAAATTTAGAGTTAGCTTGGAATAAGGAAATGTGTTATTGGAAAGGATTTAATTTTCCATGTTTCATTTACTGACTGCTTTAAAAGGCAATTTATTTTACCTTAAATGCCAAGATTTTTTCTACCTCTTTGTTTAGTAATCTAATTTATACATGGATTTTTACACATGGAAAAAATGTGTAGTTTTAACTTTTCATTATAAGTGTAGTGCTTATAAAGCTGAGTTCAATAGGGTATTTTTTAATTATTTTTTTATTTTTTATTTTTTCCCAAAATGAATCATTTATATTTAAAATACCTTAATAACAAAATAATGAGCCACACATCTGTGGTGTGGAATATTACAGGAACATGGACTAGACTATAATCCAAGGATTGGTTAAACTAGTAAAGGTTCTTAAGGGACTAATTTACACACTTAGAATTGCTTAGTAAAAAGCTTATGAGAAGGTTAAACTGGCTTGCATTTAGTACTGGAACAAAGACAGAAATAACTAAATATTCATAAAACACAATATTTGCATAACAAGAACGCCTAAAACAAATATTTCAATGCCATCTGCTGAACAGATGAGAATATAAATGGTAGTCTTGTACTTTCTATCAGTAGTAGTAGTAGTTTGGTGCTTTCTATCAAGTGAGCTGCAAAGGAGCTATTAATGATTTCCAAAAAAGTGAGAAAGAAGAGGAATATGCTGGCTGAAAGAAAGCTTATTAGTATTTGGAGTTTGGAGGCCTCTGTAGTTTAAACAGGATGTAAGCCTCCTGTGCTTGTTAACATGAAGCATATAATTTTCCTTGTTCTTGAATTAGTCTTAGATGCCTACAGACAGGTTGAAAATGAAATATATTGGTTAAAATAAAAGGCAAAGTTGGACTTGGTTTCTGTAAAGGAATAACAATGTTATAGAGAAAAGATACCTAGATAAGTAAGAACAACTTATTTACACTGATACCTTGGTTCTTCATCTACTTAGGAAAGCAGATAATGATTTCAAAATGAAATACTTCTATCTCTGTAGCCATGGTAATATAAATCATTCCCTTATGGGTATAATAATGCTGAGCAATGATAAAGTCATTCAAACACATAATGAATACAAATGAAAGGTAATAGTTTGCTAAATAATTTGAGCTACATAGATGTATGAAACACTAATTTAAAAACTCATAGCAACCAAAGGGAGTATCAATGAGAAATAACTTAGAGCAAGAATCACTCTGATAAATTGGGCTGTATTAAGTTTGACTGCTTTCCTTTTTCCTTTTTTCTTTTTCCCTTTTCCTTTTTCCTTTTTCCTTTTTCCTTTTTCCTTTTTCCTTTTTTCCCCATTTCCTTTTTCCTTTTCCCCTTTTCTTTATTTTTTCCTTTTCCCTTTTTCCCTTTTTCTTCTTCTTTCTTCTTTCTTCTTTCTTCTTTCTTCCTTTTCTCTTCTTCCTTCTTCCTTCTTTCTCATTTCTCCTTTCTCCTTTTTTATTTCTTTTCTCTTTTCTTCTTCTTTTTTTTTTTTTCCTTTTTATTTTTTCCTTCTTTTTTTTTTCTCCCTTCACTCCCCCACATCAGTAAAAGAGATAGAGCTTTCTTCTTAAGAGAATATTATTTTTATCCTCAGAAAAATGAGAAATTAGAGCCTTGAGGAGAAAACATTACATTAAAAATGATTGGTTTCTTTGGAAATATTTTCAATACAAAGACTTTGGGGGGAAGGCTTCCTCCTGTTTGGGAGGAAAATAGGAAAATTCAATGCTGGAGAAAAGAACTGATGAAACTTACCTAGATACATTCACCACAACATGACAAAAGAGACCGGACTTGGTCGTTTGTGTAAAATGATGTATAAATAAAATGCATCACAGGTCACTTAGAAATGTAACCTAGTAATGTAATGTTTAGTTATGATAAAGAACAAACTACCTGCACTCCACATGCAGTCTTAAGCCTGTCTCATCAATGTGAATGTTGTATTTCAGCAGCTTTAGGACTTGGCTAATGATCTCAATGGTCTGCCATTATCTTGAAACAGTATAAATATGCACATTGATGGAGGCTGTAGTAGGTCAACTTCTTCTACTCCTTTTTAAAGAAAAAAAAAAAAAAAAAAGAAAAAGAAAAAAAAAAACACAGAAATAGCAAAATGACAGAAATAACAGAAATACCTTGTCTCATTAATGAGCTTTCCAACTTTTTTTTTTTTTTTACTATGTCTTTGAAAGATTCTTTTAGAAGAATGTTTTTTTTTTGTTTGTTTTGTTTTGTTTTGTTTTTTATGTGATTGCTTATGTGGAAACACTGATGATTTACTCTAGGGAATGGAGTAAAAAAGTTCGTACTGGAAAAAAAGAGGTTTAATTCTCATAAAATAGTTTTTGCAACAGCAGGTAACAAAGACTGCTGCACATTTCAGAACATAACAACAGAAAGACTAAGGTGTTAAATCTGAACACCTTACATTTGAGAGATAGAATCTATATTTTGAAGTTTTACCTCTTCACATGAAAAGGTTACCTTTAAAATTAATGTGCTTTTTTGATTATTTTCAGAAGAACTTCAAATACTATTCTTGTTCCAAAAGTGCCTATGCTTAAGAAAGCCAGACACTTGAATTTATGCTGGGATATCTCCCCAAATGCTCATTCTTTTTCTAGCACTTCATGGGTACCTGCTACTCAAACTGCCATAAAAAGGACTCTGGTCTAGATGGATTTTTCTTATAGTCCAGCCTGTCCCTCTTCCTCTGTTTTCTTCTTTTATGATCCAAAAAATGACCAGAAACATTATACTGTTTTCACTTAACATTCACAGACATATTTAGCCAGACTAATATGTTAGTCTTTAGAACAGGGGTACAAAATATCTTGTACTCTTCTGCTGATCAAGACTGTTTACAAAAATTAGAAAAAAATGTTGCCTTAAAATTTTCATACAACACGTCTTGTTCCAAATATTTCTGCTCCTAATGCTCCTCGTCAACCTATTCTTAACACAAAATATTACTTTTTTAATTATAAAGTGACGAGACAGTTAAACAATAGTGAATGGTAATTTTATTTAGTTAAACAGTCTATTGTTTTATTTCTGTCTTGTGGTTTAGCCCCAGCAGGCAGCTAAGAACCACACAGCCATTTACTCACTCTCCCCAGGTGGGATGGGGTAAAGAATCATAAAGTGTGAGAACTCATGGGTTGAGATACAGATTGTATAGTAGGTAAAGCAAAAACCACACACATAAGTGAAACAAATCAAGGAATTCATTTGCTACTTCCTATCAGCAGCCAGGTGTTCAGCCACTTCCAGGAAAGCAGGGCTCATCATGTGTAATGGTTGTTGGGAAGACAAAAACTATAACTCTAAATGTTGCTCCTCCCTTCCTTCTTTTTTTACCCCAGCTGTTATTGCTAAGCATGACACCATATAGGATGAGACATCCCTCTGGTCAGCCTGGGCCAGCTGTCCTGGTTGTGTTCATAATCCAAAACACAGCTTTCTGTGAACCTCTACAAAGAAAATTAACTCTCATCACAGTCAAAGTCGTGTAGTTCTGTCAATATTACTTATGTCATTTTTTTTTTCTTGGCATTCGGTATGACTCCCCAGATATTTTATTAGAATCTACCTCTATATGTACATGAATATATATAGTTGATAGCTGAATATTTTTACAGATATTTATCTATACTTACTATTCACAAAATATATATGCACAAAGCATATGGGTATATATACATAGAATCATAGAATGCTGTGTGTTGGAAAGGACCTTAAAGATTACCTACTTCCACCCTCCCTGCCATGAGCATGGACACCTTCCACTAGACCAGATTGCTCAAAGCCCCATCCAGCCTTGCTTTTAACACTTCTGTGGATGGGGCATTTGCAGCTTCTTTGAGCAACTTGTTCCAGTGCCTCACCACCCACATAGTGGGGAAACTCTTCCTAATACCTAATCTAAATCTACCCTTTTTAAGTTTAAAGCCATTACTCCTTTGCATAGTTGTAAACATGATAAGAAATATGAAAGCTTACTGTAAACACTAATACATTAATCCTGTTATCTTGCATGGATATGAAAGAAGGGTATTCCTCTCTTCTCTTGAGAGATTAACATGGATATTTAAATAAACACAAGAAAACACAAAAGGATAAAATTTTTGTAACATTTGTAACATCAAGGGCTACAGTGACCTTCCGAAGTGTGTGTATTTCTTCAGTTTTAAATGGCAATATATGGTTGTGTATATGCATATAATTACAATCTATGACATATTTAAAGTAATATTTTTGTGTCACCTGGACTTGAGCTGGGAAGGTAACACTTTACAAAAAGCTACAATACTTTCACATATTTTGATGCCTTTGGGAAGCCTCCAGATCTTATTTTGAAGCAGGTGTACAAATAAGAACATAAATATGAGAGAATTGAAAACTGCATTCTTAAAAGAGCTAATTCATGGGAAGGTGAAGTTCTCTGTCAGTTTTTATTTCACATCATCTCCTTTTCTTATTTTGTAATTATGCTGCATCATGTAGTTATGCTATTTATTCAAATTACCCTTAAATTACAATAAAATATTATTGCTGGCACTTAGTACATTGTGTGATGTATCTAATTGCCATTGTGTCAAACATAAATGATGCTGAATACTATCAAGGAATGATTAATGTATTGAATATTTGTAGAACACAGCTTTTAAAATTTGATTTCCTCGTCATTATTATTTTTTTATTATTTTTTCCTCACTCTGGGAAAGCAGTAAGTGCAGGTTATAAAGCAGAAGCATAGCAAATCTAAATATTAAAAATATAATAATTTTGACTTGCGGAAAGAACAGTTCTTGTAAAATGAAACTTATTTTCTAAGTGAAGCTTTTGAAGATTATCAGACAGGAAATTGTGGCTCCTACAATTATTTAAATAATATATATATATGATTTATATTATATGTTTGCATATAATATAAAATATAACATATATTATATAAATTATATATTATATAATTATATATTTAAATATATATATATTTGATTTACATGACATTTTCACAGTATGTGTAGACACTGAATATTTACATTCCTCTTCAGAAAGAACTGGAGAGAATCATGGGCAAAAGAAGATACAGTTTCACTCTTTATTAACTTTCATTACAACGTTCTTCTCAATACAATCCCTTCACAAAAGTCTTATACTGTAAATATAGGGAACTATATTTATTTTCTACAGTAATTTAGTTATCAGACTCTATTAGTCTGAAAAATAAGTAAAAGTGTCCTCTTTCCTCTTTTTTTTTTCCCTCCCCCTAATTAACATGGTCTTTTGGTATGCAGACAGGGTAAAATGGTATAAGTCTACTGAAATCAACATTTCATGAGTTTATATCAATTGAGGATTACTGACTTTGCTTTACCTGATAATAACACAGGCTTATGTACTTTGTACTCCTAATGTACTTTGTTTTACATTCTGCAATATTATTCTCTTTTGGTCTTGTTTACTTTTCTTCTTTCTTTTACTTTTTATCCAGAACATTTTGCTTGCTTGCTTGTCTTCAATTTATTTCAAATAGTCAAAAGAACAGATTTCACATCATTTTCTCTTTTAAATAGATGATTTATAAACTGATTTCCTGGTAGTAAGCCCGATATTTTGTAAGTGTAGTTTGACTGAATGCAAATTCTCCAGCTGTGTTTATTAGTAGAAGTTAGTTACATTGTCGGTTTGCCAGATAGCATGGCTTACTTTTGATATAGAGGTAAAATAATTGTTTGTAAAGTATATAGATATAGGTTTATATCTGTATAGATAAAGTATACAGCTATAGGTTTTCACTACCAGTTGGGTTTTCACTAACATTTAGAAAAACAGTCTTTCCACATATGTAATATCTTCATAAAACATCTTCAACTAACCAAACAAATTATGCTTAGAGAATAAAAAATTGTGTACATTTTGTAATAATGTAAATCAGGAGAATAAAATAAAAGCGAAAATGAAGGTTACAACCATGACTTACTGCTTACTGTCAGATTAGACATATCATCAGATATAAAAAATGATCCAGTTTTCTTCCCAGACTCTCTGTTTATTTATTTCATAGCTAATGTTAAAGTCTTCTAGGTGCAGTTCAATTTCATATTCCTGAAATTAAATAAAACAAAACAATAAACCTTGTGAAGACTCTCCACTTGTTTGACTTCTTGATCTTTTTATCTTTTTTTTTTTTTTTTATTTGTATCATTGTTGTATTTTGCTTTCCAGTGTAGGTCCTTTGTGTTTTTTACATTCCCAGGTAGTTTCAGCCCAAACTAGCTGCAGCCATTCTCACATTCTCATTACTGGCTTGCAAAGTGATTCCTCAGATCCAGTGATAAGAGACAACTTCATAAGCACAACTGACATTACAGTGTTTGCTTCCTCTAATTTGATTTCCTCCATTGTAACCATCAAGATAAATGTGCATTACCATTTCAGTATAAATTCTGAACAGATGCAGTAGCATAATGCAGCCCTGCTGAACTTCTTCCCAGATGTTAAATCTCTCTGCTGTTCCTTTTGTTGCAGCTGCTGCTTCCTGATGATATTACAGTTAGGTTAGCAAATGACCACATTTTGAAAATGTTAATTGACTACAGATTTGACTAGAAATTAAGTGGAAAGGTATGCAAGATTCTTCATATAATGTGCTATTTTATGTTGTTGCATCGCTTTTCCTCTTTACCTTAATGATTGAATCTAGCATCTGACTTTTGTTATTTTTGTGATTCTGCATCTTGTTATTAACCAAATTCTCAGTTACCTCTGTAGAAATGTTAGTGACACAAAATCTGCCAGATTTATTTATTTATTGATTGATTTTGGTAGTGGTGGTTGTGGTGGTAGTGGTCAAAGACTATGAACAATAGAGAAAAGGCAAAGGATGTATTATGTGAGAGAACTGGCAGAGGAGCTGGCCAAGCCCCTATCCATCATTTATCAGCGGTCCTGGCTATCGGGGGAGGTCCCAGCTGACTGGCAGCTAGTAAATGTGACATCCATCTACAAGAAGGGCTGGAGGGCTGACCCGGGGAACTAGAGGCCTGTCAGTTTGACCTCAGTACCAGGGAAGCTCATGGAGCAGATCCTCTTGGGAGTCATCATGCGGCACTTGAAGGGCAAGCAGGTGATCAGGCCCAGTCAGCATGGGTTTATGGAAGGCAGATCCTGCTTGACGAACCTGATCTCCTTCTATGACAAAGTGACGCGCTGAGTGGACGAGGGAAAGGCTGTGGATGTGGTCTACCTTGACTTCGGCAAGGCTTTTGACACCGTCTCCCACAGCATTCTCCTCAAGAAACTGGCTGCTCTTGGCTTGGACTGGCGCACGTTTCGTTGGGTTAGAAACTGGCTGGATAGCCGGGCCCAAAGAGTTGTGGTAAATGGAGTCAAGTCCAGTTGGAGGCCAGTCACTAGTGGCGTCCCCCAGGGCTCGGTGCTGGGGCCGGTCCTCTTCAACATCTTCATCAATGATCTGGACGAGGGCATTGAGTGCACCCTCAGTAAGTTTGCAGATAACACCAAGTTAGGTGCGTGTGTCGATCTGCTCGAGGGTAGGAAGGCTCTTGAGGAGGATCTGGATAGGCTGCACCGATGGGCTGAGGTCAACTGCATGAAGTGCAACAAAGGCAAGTGCCGGATCCTGCACCTGGGGCGCAATAACCCCAAGCAGAGCTACAGGCTGGGAGATGAGTGGTTGGAGAGCTGCCAGGTAGAGAAGGACCTGGGAGTGATGGTGGACAGTCGGCTGAATATGAGCCAGCAGTGTGCTCAGGTGGCCAAGAAGGCCAACGGCATCCTGACTTGTATCAGAAACAGTGTGACCAGCAGGGCTAGGGAGGTGATCGTCCCCCTGTACTCGGCTCTGGTGAGGCCGCACCTCGAGTACTGTGTTCAGTTTTGGGCCCCTCGCTACAAGAAGGACATCGAGGTTCTTGAGCGGGTCCAAAGAGGGGTGACGAAGCTGGTGAGGGGTCTGGAGAAGAAGTCCTATGAGGAGCGGCTGAAGGAGCTGGGCTTGTTCAGCCTGGAGAAGAGGAGGCTCAGGGGCGACCTTGTTGCTCTCTACAGATACCTTAAAGGAGGCTGTAGTGAGGTGGGGGTTGGCCTGTTCTCCCACGTGCCTGGTGACAGGATGAGGGGGAATGGGCTAAAGTTGTGCCAGGGGAGTTTTAGGTTAGATGTTAGGAAGAACTTCTTTACTGAAAGGGTTGTTAGGCACTGGAACAGGCTGCCCAGGGAGGTGGTGGAGTCACCATCCCTGGAAGTCTTCAAAAGACGTTTAGATGTAGAGCTTAGGGATATGGTTTAGTGGGGACTGTTCGTGTTAGGTTAGAGGTTGGACTCGATGATCTTGAGGTCTCTTCCAACCTAGAAATTCTGTGTGATTCTGTGATTCTGTGATGTGAGGTTATGTTTGTACAAACGGAGTCAGTTATCTGTGCATACTGGCCTTGTCCCTAATCCAGCAGTCGTACATTATTAGAATTATAGAATAACAGAATCATAGAATAGCTTCAGATGGGTGGAACCTTAAAGAGCATCTAGTTCCAACCCCCATACCATGGGCACGGATGCGACCTACAGGGTCAGGGTGATTCCTTCCCAACCCAGATTTCACCAATAGACATTGGAAACAAGGCACCTTATGTAAGCCATCAGAGAGAATATCAGTATAACCATTTTCAGTATGTTTGTTACAGATGTCTCTTTCTTTAAATCCACCATTGAAACCAGAAAAAAAAAAAAAAAACATTGGAATAAGTACGTTTCTGTGTAGCTGGTCCATTTTAGAAGAAGGAGGTGAAATGTGGAAGTCCATTATCAAAAGTTTCTGCTGTGCCTGAGTTTTGGCCCCAGTCTCTGCTTCCACATGAAAAAAAATTATTTTTAAAAGCTGATTCAGAATACCTCCAGAAGATATATCCAATGTCATTTGAAAAATCTCAAGTTCCTTGAATTCACCATACAAATTGAGATGATTTATAGTATGTAATGGATCTTACTAGTTATATATTTCATTTAAATTTGAAACTTCACTAAAGAAGATGTTTCAAACTTCTTTTGCAGCAATGTAATTATGCTTTTGTTTTTGTTTTATTTTTCCTTTATTATTATTATTTTTTTCTGTTATTAGCAGCCTTGCAAAACATCAAAGCACTAAATGACTTCCTTGCCTTGCCTTGACCTGCCTTGCCTTGCCTTTCTCTTGTAGGTGCTTTAATAGTGAATATTGATAAGGCTTCTCTTTATAAACTCACATGGGTCAAAGTTTTTAAAATACATTTTTTTCCAATTGCATGGATTTCTTCTGTGACCTTTGCATTATACTCTCAAAGATTAGCACTCTGAACAGAACAAAGTATGCAGATTACAGTCTCAACATTTTAATATTTAGTCAAGATAGTTTCTCTCTCTTTCATGGAGAACAATAAATGGTATTTGCCTGTGTTTCAACACCTGCAGGATTAGGTCTGCTTAAACAAGTTAGGTTATGAAGTTGCATAATTCACCTTCATTCTTCACAATCCTATACAGGTAATCCTTATTTTTAACCAATTTATGAAATTGTTCAATAAGCATTGCTAGACAATATCTGTCTCCTAACCATTGGCAGATTTCTAAATAAAGTGTGTTGGCTCTGAATTAGCCTTGTATGTTCTCTGCTACTTTCTGCTACTTTCTTATAGTATGAGTTTTAAAATTTAATACAAGCTAATACAAGTTTTTAGTTTCATGTGCTATAGTGAAAAATACCATGAAGAACTGTAAATATGTGATAACAATGTAATTACTTGCATTGCAATGATTTATAACCAAGTCAGGGTTATAAATTTGACAAATTTGATAAGATCTTCATTTCTGAAAATTATAATGATTATCACCTTTACCTGTCTCTTTATAATAATAATTATTATTACTTATTTTTTATTTTTTAGTTATAAAGTCAGTTTTCCATTATTTTGCATATAGTCACTACAAGGCTGAAGTAGCTCCCTAAATTGAAATCTTTTAGATACTGAAAGAAAATTTTAAATATTCCAATCTTTTTTTTTCTAGGTAGTGGTGGTGAGAGAAAATATTATTTATATAATATAGATTGTTTATTTGCATTAGCTGTATATCTGGGAATTGAGAATGACTAGTAATTTTTACAGTCTGTGTGACTAAGACAGCTTTCTATGTGGAAACTACCATGCCAACTTGCATTTCACCAAAAGCAACTTCCATCAGCATTTTACCACATCCACATGTCATGAAAATAAGTATTTAAACAGTTGTGGTTTTTATTGCTTTTGCCATTTGGGTGCAATCATTTATTCAAATGATCAGGACAAGTACTAGTACTAGAATATTTATTACCTTAGAATTTCTTTCTCCATCTTTCTGGTGATGTAGCTTCTCAAAAATGCTTCAGCAAACAAGTCTCTAAAAATGATCGTCTTCTGTTAGATGAACACAGACATAAGTCTTTCTGCTAGGAGAGCTATTTTCTGTCTCCAGAATACTTCAGCTAAGCCATGGGAATCTCATTTCAGTCACACAGGCATTTTTTTCAAACAAATACCTAAAAATCAAGTACTTTGGCTGGACGTACCTTAAATGACTCTAATAGAAGAAAAGAATTAAGTAGCAGCAGAAACCAGGGATTTGCTGAGCCTTGGCATTTATTTGTGCTTTTATATAGACTACAGTAAACAGTGACAATTTATACCCAATTTACAGATTATTTCTGAATAACTATCCTGAAGTTTCTGGAGGTGATGTTCTCCTGATTATTATTAGATAGGTCTATCATTTTTTTATAGAATTGTAGAATCATTAAGTTTGGGAAAGACCTCTAAGGTCATTGTGTAAAACTGTTAACATAACACTGCCAAGTGTACCACTAAAACCTGTCCATAAGCACCACATCTACACAACTTTTTAATACCTCTAGGGATGGTGACACAAATACTTCCCTGGGCAGCATGTTCCAATGTTTCACAGCTTTTTCAGTGAAGTATTTTTCCCCTTATATACAACGTAAACCTCCTCTGGTGCAACTTGAGGCCATTTCCTCTTGTCCTATTGCTTGTAGCTTGGGAGAAGAGACTAATCCTCACCTCACTATAACCTGTTTTGAGGTAGCTGTAGAGAGCAATAAGATCTCCACTGAGCCTCCTTTTCTCTAGGCTAAGTAACGCCAGTTCCCTCAGCCACTACTCATAAGACTTGTTTTCAAGACCCTCAACCAGCTTTGTTGCCTTTCTCTGGACATACTCCAGCACCTCAATGTCTTACTTTTAGTGAAGGGCCCAAAACTAAATACAATATTTAAGGTGTGGCCACACCTGAAACAAGTAGAGGGGGATAACCACTTCCCTACTCCTGCTGGCCACATTGTTTCTGATACAATCCAGGATTCTGTTGGTCTTCTTGGCCACCTGAGCATACTGCTGGCTCATATTCAGACAGATATCAACCAATAGGCCCAGGAACCTTTTCTGCTGGGCAGCCCTCCAACCACTCTTCCAGTCTGTAATGTTGCATGGGGTTGTTGTGCCCTAAGTGCAGAACCTAGCACTCGGCCTTGCTGAAACTCATTCAGTTGGCCTCAGCCCATTGATCTAACTAGACCTCCTACCATCAAGATCAACACTCATGCCTAATGTGGTGTCATCTGTGAACTTAATGAAGGTGCATTCAGTCCTCTCATCCAGATCATTGGTAAAGATATTGAGGAGAACTGATGGTCACCCAGTAAGTGGTCACTTTGCCATAGAAAGAGATCAGGTTCATCAAACAGGACCTACCTTTCGTAAAAGTATGCTGACTGGGCCTGATAACCTGTATGTGCCACGTGATGGCACTTAAGATGGCCTGCTCCAGACATTTTTGTCTGTATTAGCTCCATGTAACATTGTGATCTCTATCAGTATCTCTGATAAAGAGGCCATCTATCAACACAAGAAACTGCTGATTTTCTGGGGCAGTATCACCAGTTTTTCAAGTTTAGCTTAATGATCCAATCATGATATGAGGCAGTTTTCCTCTTATATTGAATAAAATTAAGAGAAGAATAAACAGTGATATTTTGAAATATATGACATATATGTTGAAAAAAAAAAATATATATATATATATTGACCTGTGGATTAACAAATTAGAAGAGAAGTAATATTCTTGGTTACTGTTAGTAACACTGGAAAAGGTTTGAATGAAGTGAACGTAACAGGAAAGTTTTTTTTTTTTAAAAAAAAAAAAAAGACAAGAGACATGGACAAAACAAAAACAAAACAAAATAAAAAAAAGTTGCTCTTTCAGAATACCAAAAAAAAAAAAAAAAGTTTAGAATATTTAGAAAATGATGTTTGTCCAGTATGCAGTACAGAAGACAATTTATGACTAGTTCTTTTTAGCATATACTACAGGATGATGATGATGATGATGATTTATTTTTATTAAAAAATAAAAAATGTGTAATTTTACAATTGTTGTAGATTTAGATTAGATATTAGGATTAAATTAAGATGTTGGTAAGGACATGTTGCCTGGAGAAGTTATGGATGTCCCATCCCTGGAGGTGTTCAAGGCCATGTTGGATGAGGCCCCAGGGAGCCTGATAGAGTGGATGGCATCCCTACCCATGGCATGGAGGGATTGGAACTAGGTGATAGTTAAAGTCCTAACCAACTCAAGCCATTGTATGATTCGATGATTGCACACTCCGAAGGTTAAAAATTTACAAGTGAGTGTATGTTTAACAGTTCGTATATATACATATATATATTCAGATTTTTATCTCATGCTTATAATCTTATGTATATGTATATATTTACACATACATATGTATGCATATGTATGCATATATATGTGTAAATGTATTGGAAAATGTTAGTTTTTTTTGGTTGGTTGGTTGGTTTCTGTTCTATTCTTCCTTCTGATTCTGGTAGTCAGTTTTGAAAAATAAACTGCAGAGATGTTTTATAGGTTGATATTTCAGTCTTTATTTTATTATTATTATTATTTTTAATCTCAAAGTATCTGTTTACACAGTAGTGCACACATTTCTTTTGGAATCTGCAATATTTCATTTGCAAACTGGGTTGTAGTTTAAGTACTGTTGATCTTATGAAGAGTACAGAACTAGTACTGGACACTGGTTACCTCTTCTAGGAAGTATATTTCTTTACTCCTCATATGTTCTCTTAAAACAAACAAACAAAACAACAACAACAACAACAACAACAACAACAACAACAACAACAACAACAACAACAACAACAACAACAACAACAACAAAACAACAAACAAAGAAGCAAAGCAAATAACAACAAAAAACAAAACAGCCCCTGACTATTAAAAAGACCATCAACATATGTCTGTATCTTTCTGAAGCTCTCAGTGTCTATAGTGAGAGTGGAACAATGGGAATACCAAGCAGTTGCACTGAGTCAATATTAGACCACTGCATGGTGACTGTACTTCATGAAGTCCCGTGGGCCTTCTGGGGGCTGGAACTACACTGTTGAGGACATGTGTCCGTTTTAGGCAATTACCTATCCAAACTAAGTAAGCAAAATATGGAATTAAAATCAAATCTGGTAATAACAAGTAATTAATTTATAGCTCTACTGTAGCGTATGAACCATTCTTTAAAGGCTTTTTCACCTAATGGTTTATAAAGGAAATGTTGGGTTAGCTTTGTGCACCCAAAGTAAAGAGATGCTATTGATCTCAAAACAAACTGATGTATTTAAATTCCAGTTGAATGACTAATACCAGAGGTATCAAATCATTCCCAGTCTGAAGCTAATGTTGATCCTACATCTGCAATGCTCTTAGGGGCTGTCTTTCTAAGTGATTGGTGGCAAGGGTGGATAACATTTTTTTCTTCCTGCAGAACATTGCAGGAAATGTTCCAGTATGATTAATGCCTGTGACTTCAAGATAAAAAAGCTGATAATTGTGACCAGAAGCCAGCTTGATTCACACAGCTGCGTAAATATGAACTGATTAGTCCACAGTGCAAAGCTTGAGAGTTGTGAGACTTTAAACTATCTGCTCCCTTGGGAGGTAATAAATTGTATACTGACACTGTGCTCTGAAGTCTGAGTATTGCTCCAGAACTACAGCGTTTCTCCTGTAAATGACAGGGGAGTTTTTATCCTGGATTAGATTAGTGACCTGTCAAGGTCAGTAATCTCTGTAAAAGACTAAATAATTCTGCAAGAGGGTAACTCTCCACTCTTCAAGAGATAATCATAAGTAAGTGACTATGAATGTATTTACACCATATGAAATTATTTCCACTTATTTGAAAATAAGTGGAAATTTAATGTTTGTAAATTTAATACCTGGAAGTTTAATGTTTGTATCCCTCAATATTTTATCTCTTAATTCCCATGTATTTTTAATTTTTAGCATTGTATTCTGAATATTGAAGCCCTGGGTCTGGTTCTGAGATAAAGGGAGTAATATTTCCATAGTTTCGCTGCTACCATTAACTTGCTTCACAAATAAATAGATGTTTTACAACAAATGGAATTCATATATTTTTAAAACTTTTAAACTGCAAAAGAAATCAATTAGTTCTCTGTATTTTTTTTCTTTTGATAGATTTCTTTCAATGATGGAAGTTAAGATTTAATCAAAAGAAAATACTCAAATTTAAAAAATGATGTTGGATAGTAAACAACATATTTGGATGAGAAAATAATGTTTTATATGCAAAAATAATATATTTCCTAATTCATGTGTGTGTATATGTGCACAAACACACACACACGCTAATTCACATTTTAGAAAGCATTTTGGAAAAGGGACTAAAAACGATATGTCTCATGTCAAATGAGGTTACTTGTGAAAACTATTTGGAAATGAATGTGAATATGTAATTTCAGATCACTTGAACACATCTCTCTGGTGTATGATGACGTATGTAATACATATTTGTCTATCTATGTGCTATGAAAGGACAGAACGTGATGGAAACATTTTATTTTTCTATAATAGGCTTTAGATCAGCCTCTATATCTTTAGAATAAAATGTTCAAATTCCAAAAATGTAAACATATGATGGAACTGTATGTTTGTTCGTTCGTTTGTTTGTTTGTTAATTTTCTCTCTTTTTAAAATCAACTGCATGAAAAATATGAATAAAAAAAACCACCACACACTCATCTCTTAATAGCAAAATAACAAGTTCTGTTTATGTTTGCACCAGCAACACTCTTCCAAAAACAGGTGATGTTGCAGCAAATGAAGCTTGAAGTGTTGCAAAATGATACATATTTCATATCACACCAGTAACTGCTATTTTTTATTATGGCCTTTGCCATAGGATCAGTGACTTTCCTGTCCAAAATTGAGTTTCTAATGCCATGAGAAAGGTACTAATATGATAAAAGTCATATGGTATTAGTGACTTTCTATCATGTTGGTGAAGTGAATTTTTATAGTATTAACAGAAACAGAATTCCAAATTGCTATAGCAACTGACCAAAATGACAAAAAAGCTTTTATACAATCAGTTGAGAACTCTATATGGATAGCCAATTCAGTGTTACTCCACTCTATGTACATCTAACTACAGCATTTTGTTGCTGTTGTTGTTGTCGTTTTTCTCAGAAGCACACATTCCTGTCTCATTTTGCGGAAGGAGGATTTTCAGTGCCCTCTGGAATAAAATATGTATATGAATTTAATTTTTGTTGTTGTTGTTGTTGTTCAGTCAGTAAAATGTATATCTTAAGGAATTCTTAATAATGAGCTAGTATGCTAATAAGTTCATTACCAAAAGACTTTGACAGTTCAAAACAAAACAAAACAAAAAGCTGAAACAAAAATATCAAGTAGAACGAAAAAATCAGCTATAAAATATTATCTGCTCTCTTTCTAAACATTTGCTCTGTTTCAGCTCTTGCATGGATGGAAAGGTTCTGTTTGTGGCAAGAAAACTGCCTAACATTACATGAGGTTTTGTTTAGGTGGTGAACAACATATTGGACATTTATGTGAGAAATAAGGAAAAAGTTCACTTCATAATAACACTGAAGGAAATACCCAAAGCACAAAATGTCATGTGTTCTTTGTAACATAATTAATCAGTAACTCTTCATCTGTAATTGAAGTCTAACACTGCCAGTGACACAGGAATCACAATGCAGCTTTCCAACAGAGGAAAATTTTACTCAAGACTTTTCTTGCTCTAGCAGCTCATTATAGTGTGCAGTAAAACTTCTGCATCACTCACCCATTCTGGTCTTCTCTATGCTGAACTTT